>NC_092243.1:11758483-11765983 GCF_036320965.1 Panulirus ornatus | reverse complement strand
TGAAAGGCCTTTGAATGCAGATGGCTGAAGATACAAGAAGTAGAAGAACATGACAGAGAGAAATGGGAATAAACACGAAAGATGAAGCGCGTTTTGTTTCCCCCCCACAAAAGAATCAATCAAGTGAAAACGTCCTCATCCCCCTGCAATTTCAGTTTCCATCAGAATATGTTGATGTAGCTGTCCAATTAGGACCCATCGCCATTTGCATGAACTCATCATGAGCGAGTTGCCAAGTGTATGGATAATAAATGGCTCACGTCTCATCCGGGTATCATATTTTTAAACGTGGCTCAAAACAAAAGAAAAGAAAAAGAAAGACATGATGAATAATAGTCGTTTGAACGAGACAAGCAGACAGCTCGCCTGTCTTGTAGATTCCTCGGCTTCGTCCAACCTTTTGGCAAACACACCCCCACAATCTCAGGGCATGAGGTAAAGGGTGCGGGGTCGAGTATGGATCTCAGGGCACACTGACTGGGGTCGAGGTGTGGAGGGGGGAGCTGTGTGTGTGTGTGTGTGTGTGTGGAAGTGAGGAGGAGGGGTGGGGGAAATGTTAGACTGGAGTGCCTCATACCAGTCATAATGAGGCAGGGCGTTGCTACATACCTGATGCATTCAATGAAGTCTGGGTGGGATCACGCACTTCCGAGCGGTCGGCGCTATTTTGTAGGAGTTGAGAGAGAGAGAGAGAGAGAGAGAGAGAGAGAGAGAGAGAGAGAGAGAGAGAGAGAGAGAGAGAGAGACAGAGAGACAGAGAGAGAGAGAGAGAGAGAGAGAGAGAGAGAGAGAGAGAACCATTCGAAAACCCTATCGAAGAATATACTACGAAGGCCACTAGACTTGTGATATCATCTCTGCCACCACCTCCATCAAGCAACACAGCCACTACATCCACCACCACCAACACTATCGCACCACCACCGCCAACACAAGGACCCCCTAATCACCAACACAGTGCTTAGACCAACCTCACAATCTCCACCACTACCACCAACAGTAGGACTCTCATAACCCCATCACCCCCATCATTAAGGACCCTCACCACCACCATCACCATCACCACCCCAACATTACGACCTTCGCCATCTCTATTATCCCCAACACAGTGATCTCCATCACCGGAACCAATGCTTGGATCCTCACCAACACCACCAATCCCAACACTAGATCCTTACCACCACCATCACCTCCAACACTAGGACCCCTCACCACCACCACCAACACTTAGGACCCCTCACCACCACCACCAACACCCCCAACATTAGGACCCTCACCCTCATCTCCAGCACTAGGACTAGCCCTATCACCAGTCTCTCCACCAACAACATTACGACATCTTCCTCACTATAACCTAACTTCAACAAGGCAGCTGGGGGCCGGGGTCTCACAAGAGCTGGTGGGCATATTGACCTCATTATAAACATGATGTCATTTGAATGTATAATGAGTTTCTTCTGACTCGCTGCTGGGGGGGTTGATGGCCAGGCCACTGTGTCACACGCCAGCTTAAGGCCAAATGGGAACCTCTCTGGGTTTTATATCGCTCGCCAGAGGTGCTTCGTGGAGACCGGGTCAAGCTGGATGGCATTTCATGTGGAGCGACAGGACTGGTGTGAGGAGGACGTGAGGGGATCCCTGCTGGCGCTCTGGTGTACCAGCCTGACACACCCTCCCGGTACGGAGTGTGTCATGTACTACGTGCATGAGAGACAGCCTGACACACCCTCCCGGTACGGAGTGTGTCATGTGCTACGTGCATGAAAGACAGCGTGACACACCCTCCCGGTACGGAGTGTGTCATGTGCTACGTGCATGAAAGACACGAGAAATGTGGAATGTATGAGGAGCGAGGGAAGGCCAGAGAACTGGTGTGAAAGAAGGAGAGACAGAGAGAGAAACTCTGTTCCTCTCTATACGCGCGCTCATACACACACACACACACACACACACGCACACACACACACACTCATACGAATCTACTTTAAATCCACTTTATACAACGAATGATAATGTCAGATCTTATGCGATCAAACTACTTCAGATACCATTCCTTCAGATATCAATCGTCTTAGTTTTGTTCAGATCGGCTTCCTCGATATAGGATAGTGATTAAATTCTGGGTGTCAAAGATTCGAACCCAGTCCCATCGCGTGGCAGGCCGGCACAGTAAACCATTGGACCACGACGCGACACAAGCTCTCCATTTCAGACCAACCATTTGTCAGTGTGATACCCGGCCTCACACACACACACACACACACACACACACACACACACACACACTGCCATTTCACGACAGTTTTCACAATGTATGAGTGTGTGTGTGTGTGTGTGTGTGTGTGTGTGTGTGTGTGTGTGTGTGTGTGTGTGTGTGTGTCTATGTGCTTGTTTGTATAACTGCATGTCAACCTTACTGTGCCAACTTTTCCTGAAGTTCCTGCAGCCCTAAGGCTGCGCTACTTCCAGTGGCAGGGGAATGTTGGACACCTTTTGAAGCCAGAAGTTCTCTAACAAGACTGTACTCACTTTCCACACTCGGGGTCCGGCAACACGACCACACCAGCTTGAAATACCTTTTGTTTCATAAAATGTTATTTTCAACTCTGAGTAAATACACCGCGAAAGTATTCAGGCCTCTTTGCGTCGGTATAAAAAGAGGATCGAGCTACTCTCTACATCCCCAAAGCACGTAAGCCTCTTATACATTAGCTTTCCGATGAGTATATATACATATGTACAAAGCCACAGTGGCCAGTGTGGGGTAGTGTCATTTCTGTTTCGTATTTTAATCACTGTATCCACTTCATTCTGTTTATGGCTAATGTTACATTATATGGAAGATATATGATGTATCTCTTACGAAAGTATTTATTTGCATGTCAGGAATTCCAAACACATGTCCTCCTTGAAGCCTGACCTGGACTGGAACATGAAATCATAGCCAAGGAAGAGAAGAGTTTTTTTTTTTGTTATGTTAACTGAGACGGGAAGGGCATCTGAGGCCCAAGTCAAGGCCATCCCATTAACGCTATATATATATATATATATATATATATATATATATATATATATATATATATATATACCCTAGCCTGAGACAGGTACTCATTTTTTTCTGACTAACCCTTAGGGGTGGATGAACAGCTTGGTTGACTATGGACCGATTGCCACAACCAAGAATCGAACCTATGCGCTCGACCCTGGGCGGCCGCCCGTGAATGCGTCATGGTCAGAAACGCTAACCGCTACACCACGGAAGTCCATATAACAAATTAGCTAAGAATAAGCTAAAAATTGACCTTTTAACGATAAGGGCGGGTCTTAGTCTTTACGAAAGACGTAAATGGGTAAAGACACATGCGTTATTACGTATGTGTGTATTACTGTAGTCGCAAGAGCTTCATAAAGCGACCACCACGTCAGCCCAACATGAGAGCTCCCATCTGTCGTAATCTTCCTGGTGAACTCCTCCGTCATTGAGCACCAGCTATAACACGACCAGCAGCAACACAACGCTCTCTGTCTACTCCATCCCCATCCGTTCGTCTGTGGCTACGATGACCTTTGGTCACACCTACTCACGTATCCTTACTCGCTTTTCTTTTGTTTGGTTATGGACTCACTTCTCTTGCAACCTTTGACGTCAGCATCATCCTACAGTGTCCACTTCGTACTCTTGATATTGCTTTGAAGATTATGAATGTTGTGAGATCCTATTACTCTCCAGCGGTAGATTCGCCTCGTTGTCGTACCCATCAGTTTACGTGTTATCTCTTCTTCCCTCGCACACCCACGTCCTCTCACCATCACCACTGCTCGACACTAGCACAAGCCATTTCTATGACGTCCCAGCTCTATACTTGCTCTACCTGTTGTATAACTACAGCTTACGAGACAAAGGCTTCCACACTCTATCACTCACATGAACCTTCCCACGAGCTTGCTCTAATTGCCAACTTGATTACGCCTCCTGCAATCCACTAATATCATTTCTATAACACGCCGTCAGTAACCATATACTTCCATGTCTTCATTGCTTTACATATTTTACATGATTATTGCTTTCAGTTTTTAGCACAGCTCCAGTGTACAGAACCAGGCACTCCGTATTTTCTGAATTTCCTCACCTTCTCCCTTTACTCCCTTATATTATTTGCTTAGTATTCCAACAATCACATCTTCTGGCAACCGCACTATTGCGTCTCATTTACGATCCTCTACCAACATTGTTGACAAAAGTCTCAAATTACAGTCCTCTCCATGTTAGGAACTGTGGCAGCTACGTGCATGACTACTTTTTTTTTTTTTTACTGTATGACAGAAATAATTCACGTATCTGAAAACAGAAATTACTCTTTTCTTCTACTGAAGGGTTCAGCCATTCCTCCTTCTAGGTTTTTTTTAGACCCATTTGCTGAAGAAGGAAAGAAAACAGTTCTCTCGGCATTGTGTCTGGGAATATCATCCTGCCATTGTCCTTGTGTGGACAAGAGGAGGAGATGTGTGTATATAAATGAAATGGAGGAGGTTCCACCCTCGTCTGCAGACTCGAGTTTCAACAGCGGGTCAGGATAATGATCTCCTCGTCCCGCACAGGATGGTAAGGGAAGGAGCACAATGCTCTCTCGGCCTGGCTGGAGCGAAGACGTTCTGCCTCCTCCAAGGGTAGCCGAAGCTGCAGGAGGACTGGTAAGTGAATGCAGTATAGCTGGAGAGAGTCAAGTCAACTTGAATACAATGGCCACTGTAAGATATTGATTTGTGAACACGACGTCCACTTCTGAGGCAATAGGAAACAATCGCGATATAATGTTCAGCACAGCGCAGGTGGGACAAGATGACAGTGTTCAGCACAGCGCAGGTGGGACAAGATGACAGTGTTCAGCACAGCGCAGGTGGCACAAGACGACAGTGTTCAGCACAGAGCAGGTGGCACAAGACGACAGTGTTCAGCACAGCGCAGGTGGGACAAGATGACAGTGTTCAGCACAGCGCAGGTGGGACAAGATGACAGTGTTCAGCACAGCGCAGGTGGGACAAGATGACAGTGTTCAGCACAGCACAGGTGGGAAAATACTGCAGCATTCAGCACAGCACAGCAGGCGACACAGCGCTCTCACTGCAGCAGCTGGAGGAAGACCTCGGAAGATCTCAGGTAATTTGGTTTTTTCGTCCCCGTGGACAACACATCGGTCTTACTTAACCTGATGGCATGGGGGGCCCGTCGCGGGGCCCACATTCATGGGGGTCCACGTAGGAGATCCTCACTGATGGGATCCATGGAAGCCACATGTAGCCCACGTTGATGGGGCACACATGTAGCCCACGTTGATGGGGCACACATGTAGCCCACGTTGATGGGGCACACATGTAGCCCACGTTGATGGGGCACACATGAAGCTCACGTTGATGGGGCACACATGTAGCCCACGTTGATGGGGCACGCATGTAGCCCACGTTGATGGGGCACACATGTAGCCCACGTTGATGGGGCACACATGAAACCCACGTTGATGTTGCACACATGTAGCCCACGTTGATGGGGCACACATGTAGCCCACGTTGATGGGGCACACATGTAGCCCACGTTGATGGGGCACGCATGAAGCCTACGTTGATGGGGCACGCATGAAGCCTACGTTGATGGGGCACGCATGTAGCCCACGTTGATGGGGCACACATGAAACCCACGTTGATGGGGCACACATGAAGCCTACGTTGATGGGGCACACATGTAGCCCATGTTGATGGGGCACGCATGTAGCCCACGTTGATGGGGCACACATGAAACCCACGTTGATGGGGCACGCATATAGCCCACGTTGATGGGGCACACATGTAGCAAACGTTGATGGGGCACACATGTAGCCCACACACACACATGGAGGGTCCAAGTGTGGCCGATATTGATGAAGAATATGATGTTTGCCTCACCCACTCACTCCTGGTCCAGTGTGTCTACACGTTCCGTACCTACAGGCTGTCCCTCCTACTGACCTCCAGATAGAGATTTTAGGTTCGCTCGCCACAGGGATAACGAAATCTCTGAGTTCCTTCCATCATCCGCCAACGACTCTCGTACTCCAAGCCATCTAGGAAGTCCAAGCCCATGTTTTTGTTTTCTTCCCTCTCCCTCACTAACCCAGAATAGAATTCGAACTCTTACCCACATGTGAAAGATTAGAGCGTGGGGGCTCCAAGCCTGCTTACTGTGCAACCACGATGCTCCGCTCTTCTGTTATCTGGGGGAGAAGAAGGAGTTGCAGAGGAAACTGAAGGAATGTGACAACATTTCCTTAACGTGGGGAAACAGTGCATAGCAACAATCATCTTTACAAACGTTCCATCCAAAGAGAAAAAGAAATAGAAATCACAGACGTTTTATTGTATTCGATTTTCTGTTTATATGTATTTCTTATGCAGAATCGCTGTTTCCTGCGTCAACGAGGTAGCGCCGGGAAACAGACGAAGAATGGCCCATCCACTTATGTACATATATATGTGCATAAACGCCCACATACGCACATATACATACATATCAATATGAGCATATACGTACATATACATACACATACGAAGACATTTCATGCATACACATGTTCATACTCCTAATTGCTTGCTTGCTTGCATGCATTCTATTTTCTCTGCATAACAAATATCGGTGACGCACCGAACCATCCTAACACTTGATTCGTAGATGGATGATGATAGATCTATAACTGCCCTTCGGTTAATATAGGATACATCAAATCACAAGAAAAAAAAAAAAGAAGAAAAGAACTTTATAATGTTCACAGAAAAAGTAATGAATGAGGTGTGTGTGTGTGAGAGAGAGAGAGCGAGAGAGAGAGAGAGAGCGAGAGAGAGAGAGAGAGAGAGAGAGAGAGAGAGAGAGAGAGAGAGAGAGAGAGAGAGAGAGAGAGAGAGAGAGAGTAGGTAGGTAGGTGATGAGTGCTTGTCAAAGGCAAGAGGTGACAAGTGACACAGGGCGATGTATCGTACCAAGGCAGACGATTGACTGTGGAAGTAAAAATGAAAAAAGGAAAAGACACAGGATGATAGATGGGGGATGAAAGAGAGGGCCGAGTCGTTGATGATCGTTAAGGAGAACGAGCAAGAGCCTTATGATAATATCTTTCCTTTTATCTAAGAAGGTTAGGAATACTGGCTGGATTTTTGAACAACCATTCTTAGATTATATTTGGAATACATTTCTAATATTCTATTAAATTCCTTGAGGATCAAAGTGACAGTAGATTTCCACAAGAGGTTGATCTAAATTCCAGTATCAATTAGAAGGGACAAATGAGCCTAGAGTGGAGACTGAGTCTTGAAATAACACAAAGTTCTGAAAAAAATTATAAATTCCAAACTATCTCAAAACTCGTCCCACATCATATACATAACCTGAGTTTCTATATTCATAGGGGTATTGTGCCCGTCAGTGGTGACTCTCCAACAAGCTTAAGGTCAGAAAATAAAATATATATATATATA
>NC_092243.1:11743483-11753483 GCF_036320965.1 Panulirus ornatus | reverse complement strand
TGGTGTGGGAATATCTCTCCTGCGTTATTTCCCACCACCCCGTCCTTGTGGTAACGCGTTACTCCCCCTCCTCACCTTCCGTCCGCCCGTGACATTATGGTGAGGGAATATCTCTCCTGCGTTATTTTCCCACCACCGTCCTTGTGGTAACGCGTTACTCCCCCTCCTCGCATTATGGTGAGGGAATATCTCTCCTGCGTTATTTTCCCACCACCCCGTCCTTGTGGTAACGCGTTACGCCCCCTCCTCACCTTCCGTCCGCCCGTGACACTATGGTGAGGGAATATCTCTCCTGCGTTATTTCCCACCACCCCGTCCTTGTGGTAACGCGTTACGCCCCCTCCTCACCTTCCGTCCGTCCCCCACAGGATCAGTCACCTGACTGTCCTCCGCCCTTGCTGACTCTCTGTCTCAGTGACTGACAGTTTTAGAGTCGCGTAACTAGATAATGTACAGGAAAAACAAAAAGGAACAAAACTGTTTGAAAACAAGATACAATTCCTTGTTTCCATGTTATATATATATGTATATATATATATATATATATATATATATATATATATATATATATATATATATATATATATATATATATATTTATATATATATATATATATATATATATATATATATATATATATATATATATATATATATATATATATATATATATATATATATATATATATATATTATCCCTGGGGATAGGGGAGAAAGAATACTTCCCACGTATTCCCTGCGTGTCGTAGAAGGCGGCTAAAAGGGGAGGGAGCGGGGGGCTGCAAATCCTTCCCTCTCTTTTTGTTTTTTTAATTTTCCAAAAGAAGGAACAGAGAAGGGGGCCAGGTGAGGATATTCCCTCAAAGGCCCAGTCCTTTGTTCTTAACGCTACCTCGCTAACGCGGGAAATGGCGAATAGTCTGAAAAAAAAATATATATGTATATCCTACACTCGATCACCATATGAAGAAGGGCCGCCTGCTCTCCCACTCATTCGCTGCCTCTAATGTTCATTGCACCAAAATCGCAGCTCCCTATCAACAACCAGGACTCACAGACCTTCACATGCTGTGTTTCAGTCCACTGACAGCATGGATACGTGTTTATCCCGTGCACGCCCTTCACCTTCCTGCTTGTTAGGGCCTCGGCCACACAGAATCTTTTTCACTCCATCCTTCCATCTCCAAAATGGTCTCCTTTTTTCTCCTTGTCCCCTCCATGTATACCTTGTTGCATTCTATAAAGACAGAGACGAACAATAATCAATATAAATGATATGTAACGATTTTCCTTACAGGGCTTTAAACCCATTGTGGAAGAGGTCTGTGCTCTCCCGTACTTGGTTGAAAGCAAGGGAAATTCTGGGAAAGCAAACTGGAATAGAAAAGATTCTCCTGCTCTAGAGAAAGCTTTTGAGAAGCATTTCTTTAATATCAATAACTTTTGAGAAAACGTTATGGAATTGAATACAATGAGAACCTTGGAGGTCCAGGTAATATGACTGGTTTATTGTGGAACACCATTAATTAGAGCGGTGTAACGTAGGCTGTGTATGTGTAGTAAACAGAGATGAAATATGAATGGCTTCAGAGAGACGCGTGAGTACCACGGGGGTTTGTGAAATGCCCTCGTAGATATTCAGTGTCTTTCTTTACGAAGGGAATATTTCTATACGTGATGATGGCTGACTGCAGTTACCCTGCAGTGGAACATGGAAGAAGGTTACACAACTGTTATGTACAGTTAACCTGCAGTGGAACATGGAAGAAGGTTACACAACTGTTGTGTGCATTTAACCTGCAGTGGAACATGGAAGAAGGTTACACAACTGTTGTGTACAGTTAACCTGCAGTGGAACATGGAAGAAGGTTACACAACTGTTGTGTACAGTTAACCTGCTGTGGAACATGGAAGAAGGTTACACAACTGTTGTGTACAGTTAACCTGCAGTGGAACATGGAAGAAGGTTACACAACTGTTGTGTACAGTTAACCTGCAGTGGAACATGGAAGAAGGTTACACAACTGTTGTGTACAGTTAACCTGCAGTGGAACATGGAAGAAGGTTACACAACTGTTGTGTACAGTTAACCTGCAGTGGAACATGGAAGAAGGTTACACAACTGTTGTGTACAGTTAACCTGTAGTGGAACATGGAAGAAGGTTACACAACTGTTGTGTACAGTTACCCTGCAGTGGAACATGGAAGAAGGTTACACAACTGTTGTGTACAGTTAACCTGCAGTGGAACATGGAAGAAGGTTACACAACTGTTGTGTACAGTTAACCTGCAGTGGAACACGGTAAAAGCTAACACAGGTGTAATGTACACTAATGACGTTGTTTTTCTGTCAGCTGAAGCACGTGAGACGTTGACCAGAACTGTATGTATCGCTGTGGTAGCGAGGCTGAGAGTAACTAAATGGATGAAAAACGTGTCATGTCTGAAAGATACGGACCGCCTCAGTGTACTACTGACTGGTATAGACAGTCCCAGTGTACTGCTGACTGGTACAGACAGTCCCAGTGTGTTGTTGACTGGTACAGACACTTCCAGTGTTCTGCCATCTTTACGGACTGTTCCAATGTGATGTTGACTGGTATAATTAAACACTGGACACTGTGAAAGAGTTTAGCTCTCCAGGAGCGAAGATCATTGAGGATAGCAGAGGGAAGCCATAGGTTGGTGGTGGAGGACGGGTAAAGAGAAACAAAAGGTTCTGGGAGCTTTTGTGGTATAGAGGTTGAACCAAGTGCGTTCAAGAAGTTCTAATTCAAATGAGTGTGTCAGGATGTGAGCCCATAGCTCTATCAGTCGTTGGTGGAGTGAAATAAAACTAGTGGAAAATGAACTCAGATGAAATGGTTGGGATGAAAAGCTGAGATATACGACTGATAATATGCGGAAGACGTGTGCAATGTAATGAGATATTTCGAAAGGAACTAATATATATATAAAACTTTCTCCAACTATTAGGCAACGTAGAGAGGATGGTAAGTGAGGTTCTTGTTAAAGAATAGAAAATAGTAAGACTGAATGGTTCATGTTTTAGAGTTTATGAGTTCATGGGATAAGGTAATGAGGCCATATTGTAAGACATTGGTTGAGGATAGGTGACAGTGATGGAACCTAACCACAAATGCATCACAGTCGGTTCCAGGATTCGAACCCATGTTGGTCTAATCCCGTACAGAACCATGATGACTCAGGCCTCTTTGTGTGTGTGTGTGTGTGTGTGTGTGTGTGTGTGTGTGTGTGTAGCGAGGTAGCGTTAAGAAGAGAAGACTGAGCCTTAGAGGGAATATCCTCAGACGCTCACAGTTAAAACTGTCGAACAGCTGGCGCACTAGTTCGTGTCGTTTATCATAAATTTCACTTAAGAAGCTTTTTGCTGTAGCAGCCAAGGTGATCATCGCCCGTGTTGGCGTCCGAGCGTCAACACGGGCGATCCAGGTCCTCCAGAATCGCTAAATTTAGCGCAGTCGCAGATATAATTAGCGTGTCTATTTGACATAGAAGTTGTCATAGAAACTTCAGGCATGTCGAAGCTGTCATCATGAATGGGAGAGAGTGAACATGAATGTTTGGTTGACATTATTATGGAATTCATAGATGTAGGAAGTGAAAGAAGAACTCGATTTGGCAAAATTAAGAAAAAAAAAGAATAAATCAAAAACCTTTCAGCGTTGGTAGGAGATAACCCACGAACTCAGGGATGAAATCAGTTGTTTTAAAACCATCACTACAAGTACGTGAGCTTTGGATATACTCTTAATAAATCGTAAGTAAGCCATATTGATTACTGGTTTACATGATCTATGCTAGATCCAGTAGAATACATTGATCAATAAGGTATGAATATCTTGTATGATATCTAAACATACAACAGAATACAAACTCTGATAAAACATTAATAACTTGAACTTGATAATATTACAATTCACTGCAGAATACAAATATAGATGCAACATGAATGATCTGCATTGATATTACAATATACATTTGAATACAAACATCCATGAAAACATTCCATGAATATTATTTGATCATAGTCTTTGTCCCTCAGCTCGACTCATGGTGGTGGTGCTACCCATGTCCTTCTCATGGCCAGGTCTTTGAGTCCTCTCCAATTCAAAGTAAAAAAAGATTGCCTGGATTCCAGGCGCTGGTGAGCCACAATACTAGCGTTTAAAGTTTTAAAAGTACGGCCCTTGAATACATACACATGCATGTATATGTCTAGATATCTAGATAGATTGGTAGATAGATGGATAGATAGATAGATAGATAGATAGATCGATCGATAGATAGATAGATCGATCGATAGATAGATAGATCGATTGATAGATAGATCGATTGATAGATAGATCGATAGATAGATAGATGGATAGATAGATCGATAGATAGATAGATAGATAGATAGATAGATCGATAGATAGATATAGATCCATAGATAGATAGATCGATTGATAGATAGATCTATAGATAGATAGATAGATAGATATAGGTATATAGATGTAGAGAGATATAACACATGTATCTAAAGACACAGCTACTGATGTCATATGTTCAGGAATGAAGGGTAATCGTATCATCCCAACTTGAACGTTGTACAGACCTCATAGCCATCCCTTATGACACCAACATATGACTGTCTACGTCGGTCCTCGCCATGTTCCAAATCGGGAGTGACGCAAAGCTACGTCATCATTACGTCAGCAGTAAAGATACTACATACAGGTCTATCTGTTTTTCTAAGTATTTCTCACATACATTCTTCAAAGCAAACACCTGATCCACACATCCTCTACCACCTCTGAAACCACACTGCTCTTCCCCAATCTGATGCTCTGTACATGCCTTGACCCTCTCGATCAATGCCCTCCCATATAATTTCCCATGAATACTCAACAAACTTATACCTCTGTAATTTGAGCACTCACTCTTATCCCCTTTACCTTCGTACAATGGCACTATGTATGCATTCCGCCAGTCCTCAGGCACCTCACCATAAGTCATACACACATTGAATATCCTTACCAGCCAATCAACAACACCATCACACCCTTTTTTATATATAAATTCCACTGCAATACCATTCAAACTCGCCGCCTTGCCGGCTTTCATCTTCCGCAAAGCTTTCACTACTTCTCTGTTCACCAAGTCATTTTCCCTAACCCTCTCACTTCGCACACCACCTCGACCAAAACACCCTATATCTGCCACTCTTATCATCAAACACAATCAACAAATCCTCAAAATATCACTCCATCTCCTTCTCACTTCATCACTGCTTGTTATTGCCTCCCCATTTGTCCCGTTCACCGATGTTCCCATTTGTTCTCTTGTCTTACGCACTTGATTAACCTCCTCCCAAAAGATCTTTTTATTCTCCCCAAGATTTAACGATACTCTCTCACCCCAACTCTCATCAGCCCTCTTTTTCACCTCTTGCACCTTTCTCTTGACCTCTGCCGCTTTCTTTTATACATCTCCCAGTCATTTGCACTACTTCCTGCCTCTCGCTTCTCTTTCACTAACAATCTTACTTCTTCAACCCACCATTCACTAACCTTTCTAATCTGCCCACCTCCCACCTTTCTCATGCCACAAGCATCTTTTGCACAAGCCTATCACTGCTTCCCTAAATGCATCCCATTCCTCCCCAACTCCCCTTACATTATTTGTTCTCACCTTTTGCCATTCTGCACTCAGTCTCTCCTGGTACTTTCTCACACAAGTCTCCTTTCCAAGCTCACTTACTCTCACCACTCTCTTTCTCTCATCATTCTCTCTTCTTTTCTGAAAACCTCTACAAATCTTCACCTTCGCCTCACACGATAAAAATCCAAAAGTCTCTCTTTCGTACGCCTATCAATTAACACGTGATCCAACAAGGCCCTCTGGCCACCTTTCCTACTCACATACGTTTGCTCACGTATATCTCATTTTAAATCAGGTATATATATATATATATATATATATATATATATATATATATATATATATATATATATATATATATATATATATATATAATATATATATATTAATATATATATTATATATATATATATATATATATATATATATATATATATATATATAATATATATATATATACATAAACCTTGGGTGATTTTGTAATAGTTAGATTGTGCTGTGTAAAAACCAAAACATAACATTATATATATAATATACTATATATATATATATATATATATTATATCTATGATATATAGATATATACCCATGGGTGGATTTTGTATAGTTAGAATTAGTGCTGTAAAACAAAACATAACATATATATAATATATATTATATTATATATATAAATATTATATATATTATATATATATCATTGACAGGACAAAATTCGTTATAAAAGCAATGATGTTTCTCTTTTATCGCAGGTTTCTCTTCAGCTTTCAAGGATACTGATGCATTACATTGGTCAAACATAATTCTAAGGAACAGAATGTAACGTCTCCCCCCATTTTTTTTACGTTGAAGTACAGGATTTATTTTCTATCTTTGATACAGACAGCTGTAATTCAGCAACATTAATGCTGACATAGTTCCCCCTGTAACGAGGCCATTATACATATCTGTGTATCGTATTATATCATTCATATATGCTTTACAGGTATTGTACACACACACACACACACACACACACACACACACACACACACACAGCATCTCATGTGCCATGATGTATTACGTTCATGTCATCCCCCAATGTGCATGGTGATGACACACCTCACACACGACAGGTTGGCATTGCTCGCTTCACAATAACACATCATCAGCGAGGCAAGTGTATCTCCTGCCCCTCTCTCTCCTCACCCCAACCCTCCACAATATTGATGGTAATCGCGTACCCACACACACACACACACACACACACACATTGATGACCCAAATCTCTCTCTCTCTCTCTCTCTCTCTCTCTCTCTCTCTCTCTCTCTCTCTCTCTCTCTCTCTCTCTCTCTCTCTCTCTCTCTCTCTCTCTCTCTCTCTCTCTCTCTCTCTCTCTCTCTCTCTCTCTCTCTCTCTCTCTCTCTCTCTCTCAGTTCAGACCCAATCTACTGAGCCCCCCATGTACCCGCATGAGCGCTGCGTCCAGAAAATCTCCCGAACACGACCCGCGGCTCATGTCGAACATCAGAGACGCTGGTTCGATATCCATACGTTCGCATTACCTAAAATTGTCGTTCTAACGGCTGGATGGACGAGATCCTCTGGCTTACTGATAACAAGGAAGGTGGAGGATATATATATATATAAATATATATATATATATATATATATATATATATTTCTTTCTTTCATACTATTCGCCGTTTCCCGCGTTAGCGAGGTAGCGTTAAGAACAGAGGACTGGGCCTTTGAGGGAATATCCTCATCTGGCCCCCTTCTCTGTTCCTTCTTTGGGAAAAAAATAAAAAACAAGAGGGGAGGATTTCCAGCCACCCGCTCCCTTCCCTTTTAGTCGCCTTCTAGGACACGCAGGGAATACGTGGGAAGTATTCTTTCTCCCCTATCCCCAGGGATAATATACATATATATATATATATATATATATATATATATATATATATATATATATATATATATATATATCCAAGCCAAATTACATGGCGGCCATAAACCCGCTGCCGACCTCCTAACACATACTTGGAAATACGCTTTATGGAGCATCACGACTTTTATTGGTCGTTCAGACCAGTGACATAATGGGGGACAATTTTCCTGCTATATTTTTTTTCTTTTGTCTTTCAAATGCTCTCGTCCGAGCGACCTCGGTCCGCACCAGCCCAGACTGACGTAAGGCAAGAGAGAGAGAGAGAGAGAGAGAGAGAGAGAGAGAGAGAGAGAGAGAGAGAGAGAGAGAGAGAGAGAGAGAGAGAGAGAGAGAAGACTCCTCCGCCTCGTTGGATTCGCCCTGAAGTTGGAGTTAAAAGATGACTTTCCAGGCTATGGGTTGACACGGGTCCTTCGTCTCTTTACGTAGCTCAGTGACTCTTGCTTGTATGAAGTGCTTACCTCACCTTCTTCTCCAGGGATTCCCTCTCTATGGGGGCTCCAGCTGCGGTTAAGAAAGCTGGTCATATCCTCTGGACGGGGGACACAGGTCAAGAAGTGTGATGAGGTGACTGTCTTTATGGGATTAATGCAGGACACTTGAGGAGTTAAGGTGTTGAGTAGCATCATAGTGAAAGTTGTATACTGATCATAAGAGGTCTTGTGGTATTAACGACTTGGTGTTTATAAGACCGGGCGAGATAGGCAGTGGACGAGACAAAAGAGAAATCGTAACACGTACTTGCCTGGGGAGTGTGATTTCAAACAGATGTACGTCATTTGGAGTGGAGTTTAAGACCTGGGATGGTAGGGCGTTTGTTGAACGATCGTCGAGTCGTTACCCCGTGTTTATGATATGTTCATGTCCTGCTCACCTTGGGGGTTTGGTGGTTAGTTAGGACTGTAGAGGGGAGGAGTTACGACGAACTGAGTCCTGGGTATGTTGACGCGTGGATCGTGCCACTACACTGGAAATATTTTAGTTCTGCTGTGTCTTGTGCTGGTGATTGAAGTATGTGGGTAGTAAGGAACTGGTGGTTGCTCTGAGTGCCTGTTCCATGTGGTTTTCATCTTTGTCATATTTGCTTTAGGCAAGAGAGGGATGACCAAGCTGTTAAACCGTAGTTTAGGAAGGAGTGGGTTAATTGTTGATAGGGGATACTAAGGGATTCTATTCTTATCCAAAAGTTGTGTGAGCAAATGTTCTAAACATGTTTACTTTGTTTATGGCCGTTGTGTTGACGTCTGCGGCGTGTGAGCGTCGCACAAGATGGTGGGTATGGTTGAAGTTTTGTTCAGTGGGAGAGGTTGGCAAGCAAGACTTGCTGGAGAGGTGTGGGTCGAATTTATGGCTGCCAGGGGTTTAGATTGGTGTCGGTTTATATCTGCGAACGTGCAGACATTCTGTTAGGAGTGAACCGATGATTCAATAGCGTGAGAGAATGTTGAATATTTGTCTGTGCTTGTGTGGTGTGTCAGAATAACGTGATGTAGTTGTGAGTTTAATGCAAATTCATAATTGGTATTTCTTTGTACTTTCTATGCTATAATTGCTGTTCACAGCCAAGGAAAAATGTATTTTAATCTTGCGTTTTGTAGCAGTGTGTAACGGAAGTAACGGACGAACTCAGCTGTACTATACATATATGATATATGTATTATCTCTCCGACATTATTCCATTGCATTTACCCCAGACTGTGTATCTGAATCAGTACACAGAGAAAATGATATTTAGAAAATATAATAACAATACCTATTTAGTAAGAAATATTTCAGTACATGTTGAAGGATCAAATATTATATTGTTTGCCTGCTGACTATATGTATGCGTTATTTTCTTGTTAGCTATACACAAACAAAAGACAGTTGGGAAAATGGAAAAATAAAGATGGTGGTAATATATCTAAAAGACCGTCGCAAACATGGACAAGAAAAAAAACAAATCTGGAAATGTACCTCTTTGTCAATTTTAGGTACTTGAAAACGACTTACAGGCCTTTATATGACAAGGTCTGTGCCATGCAGGAAAACCAGTCAACAAAAACAACAACAACAACAACAACAACAAAAACAGCAACAACAGAAAGACAACAACAGAAAGCTACGTTGACGATGAAAGAAAAATTTTGATGTTACCGAAAGCTGGTGATCCTACATATTACAGCATTGTACGTTCATATACAAGTGGCCTCAGCCTGACACATTGCTGACCTTCGATTACAACATAGATATAAAAAACATAAAGAAAACACATTTTTTATGAGAATTCATAGCCTTCCAGACTGACTGCCTGTAAAACAGAAACTATAAGAAGACGAGGATAAACCCTCTTTGTCACGAGATATGAAATCATTTTACTACCCCGTCCTTCTCCCATTGTAAAGTAAAATGAAGACACTAGTGTTTAAAAGT
>NC_092243.1:11718483-11738483 GCF_036320965.1 Panulirus ornatus | reverse complement strand
CGCTACCTCGCTAACGCGGGAAATGGCGAATAGTATGAAATATATATATATATATATATATATATATTTTTTTTTTTTTTTTTTTTTTTTTTTTTTTATACTTTGTCGCTGTCTCCCGCGTTTGCGAGGTAGCGCAAGGAAACAGACGAAAGAAATGGCCCAACCCCCCCCCCCCCATACACATGTACATACACACGTCCACACACGCAAATATACATACCTACACAGCTTTCCATGGTTTACCCCAGACGCTTCACATGCCTTGCTTCAATCCACTGACAGCACGTCAACCCCTGTATACCACATGACTCCAATTCACTCTATTTCTTGCCCTCCTTTCACCCTCCTGCATGTTCAGGCCCCGATCACACAAAATCTTTTTCACTCCATCTTTCCACCTCCAATTTGGTCTCCCTCTTCTCCTCGTTCCCACCACCTCCGACACATATATCCTCTTGGTCAATCTCTCCTCACTCATTCTCTCCATGTGCCCAAACCATTTCAAAACACCCTCTTCTGCTCTCTCAACCACGCTCTTTTTATTTCCACACATCTCTCTTACCCTTACGTTACTTACTCGATCAAACCACCTCACACCACACATTGTCCTCAAACATCTCATTTCCAGCACATCCATCCTCCTGCGCACATCTCTATCCATAGCCCACGTCTCGCAACCATACAACATTGTTGGAACCACTATTCCCTCAAACATACCCATTTTTGCTTTCCGAGATAGTGTTCTCGACTTCCACACATTTTTCAAGGCTCCCAAAATTTTCGCCCCCTCCCCCACCCTATGATCCACTTCCGCTTCCATGGTTCCATCCGCTGACAGATCCACTCCCAGATATCTAAAACACTTCACTTCCTCCAGTTTTTCTCCATTCAAACTCACCTCCCAATTGACTTGACCCTCACCCCTACTGTACCTAATAACCTTGCTCTTATTCACATTTACTCTCAACTTTCTTCTTCCACACACTTTACCAAACTCAGTCACCAGCTTCTGCAGTTTCTCACATGAATCAGCCACCAGCGCTGTATCATCAGCGAACAACAATATATATATATATATATTATATATATATATATATATATATATTTTTTTTTTTTTTTTTTTTTTTTATACTTTGTCGCTGTCTCCCGCATTTGCGAGGTAGCGCAAGGAAACAGACGAAAGAAATGGCCCAACCCCCCCCCCCCATACACATATACATACACACGTCCACACACGCAAATATACATACCTACACAGCTTTCCATGGTTTACCCCAGATGCTTCACATGCCTTGATTCAATCCACTGACAGCACGTCAACCCCTGTATACCACATCGCTCCAATTCACTCTATTCCTTGCCCTCCTTTCACCCTCCTGCATGTTCAGGCCCCGATCACACAAAATCTTTTTCACTCCATCTTTCCACCTCCAATTTGGTCTCCCTCTTCTCCTCGTTCCCTCCACCTCCGACACGTATATCCTCTTGGTCAATCTTTCCTCACTCATTCTCTCCATGTGCCCAAACCATTTCAAAACACCCTCTTCTGCTCTCTCAACCACGCTCTTTTTATTTCCACACATCTCTCTTACCCTTACGTTACTTACTCGATCAAACCACCTCACACCACACATTGTCCTCAAACATCTCATTTCCAGCACATCCATCCTCCTGCGCACAACTCTATCCATAGCCCACGCCTCGCAACCATACAGCATTGTTGGAACCACTATTCCTTCAAACATACCCATTTTTGCTTTCCGAGATAATGTTCTCGACTTCCACACATTTTTCAAGGCTCCCAAAATTTTCGCCCCCTCCCCCACCCTATGATCCACTTCCGCTTCCATGGTTCCATCCGCTGACAGATCCACTCCCAGATATCTAAAACACTTCACTTCCTCCAGTTTTTCTCCATTCAAACTCACCTCCCAATTGACTTGACCCTCAACCCTACTGTACCTAATAACCTTGCTCTTATTCACATTTACTCTTAACTTTCTTCTTCCACACACTTTACCAAACTCAGTCACCAGCTTCTGCAGTTTCTCACATGAATCAGCCACCAGCGCTGTATCATCAGCGAACAACAACTGACTCACTTCCCAAGCTCTCTCATCCCCAACAGACTTCATACTTGCCCCTCTTTCCAGGACTCTTGCATTTACCTCCCTAACAGCCCCATCCATAAATTGATGAGAACTGCTATTGACGTTTGTGTGAATAAATTGTACATTTCCTTTTCCATAGCCAGAGGTTGAACCATTGTGACATTCATTTTTTTCACTCATTTCAAGCTAAAAGTTTGTTTTCTAAATTGTTTCTTACATTTTTCATATGTATATATATGTATGTGTGTGTGTGTGTATGTGCGTATGTGTGTGTATGTGTGTGTGTGTGTATATGTATATATATATGTATATTATCCCTGGGGATAGGGGTGAAAGAATACTTCCCACGTATTCCTCGCGTGTCGTAGAAAGCGACTAGAGGGGACGGGAGCGGGGGGCCGGAAATCCTCCCCTCCTTGTATTAACTTTCTAAAATGGGAAACAGAAGAAGGAGTCACGCGGGGAGTGATCATCCTCCTCGAAGGCTCAGAGTGGGGTGCCTAAATGTGTGTGGATGTAACCAAGATGTGAAAAAAGGAGAGATAGGTAGTATGTTTGAGGAAAGGAACCTGGATGTTTTGGCTCTGAGTGAAACGAAGCTCAAGGGTAAAGGGGAAGAGTGGTTTGGAAATGTCTGGGGAGTGAAGTCAGGGGTTAGTGAGAGGACAAGAGCAAGGGAAGGAGTAGCAATACTCCTGAAACAGGAGTTGTGGGAGTATGTGATAGAATGTAAGAAAGTAAATTCTCGATTAATATGGGTAAAATTGAAAGTTGATGGAGAGAGGTGGGTGATTATTGGTGCATATGCACCTGGGCATGAGAAGAAAGATCATGAGAGGCAAGTGTTTTGGGAGCAGCTGAATGAGTGTGTTAGCGGTTTTGATGCACGAGACCGGGTTATAGTGATGGGTGATTTGAATGCAAAGGTGAGTAATGTGGCAGTTGAGGGAATAATTGGTATGCATGGGGTGTTCAGTGTTGTAAATGGAAATGGTGAAGAGCTTGTAGATTTATGTGCTGAAAAAGGACTGATGATTGGGAATACCTGGTTTAAAAAGCGAGATATACATAAGTATACTTATGTAAGTAGGAGAGATGGCCAGAGAGCGTTATTGGATTACGTGTTAATTGACAGGCGTGCGAAAGAGAGACTTTTGGATGTTAATGTGCTGAGAGGTGCAACTGGAGGGATGTCTGATCATTATCTTGTGGAGGCTAAGGTGAAGATTAGTATGGGTTTTCAGAAAAGAGGAGTGAATGTTGGGGTGAAGAAGGTGGTGAGAGTAAGTGAGCTTGGGAAGGAGACCTGTGTGGGGAAGTACCAGGAGAGACTGTGTACAGAATGGAAAAAGGTGAGAACAATGGAAGTAAGGGGAGTGGGGGAGGAATGGGATGTATTTAGGGAATCAGTGATGGATTGCGCAAAAGATGCTTGTGGCATGAGAAGAGTGGGAGGTGGGCTGTTTAGAAAGGGTAGTGAGTGGTGGGATGAAGAAGTAAGAGTATTAGTGAAAGAGAAGAGAGAGGCATTTGGACGATTTTTGCAGGGAAAAAATGCAATTGAGTGGGAGAAGTATAAAAGAAAGAGACAGGAGGTCAAGAGAAAGGTGCAAGAGGTGAAAAAAAGGGCAAATGAGAGTTGGGGTGAGAGACTATCAGTAAATTTTAGGGAGAATAAAAAGATGTTCTGGAAGGAGGTAAATAGGGTGCGTAAGACAAGGGAGCAAATGGGAACTTCAGTGAAGGGCGTAAATGGGGAGGTGATAACAAGTAGTGGTGATGTGAGAAGGAGATGGAATGAGTATTTTGAAGGTTTGTTGAATGTGTCTGATGACAGAGTGGCAGATATAGGGTGTTTTGGTCGAGGTGGTGTGCAAAGTGAGAGGGTTAGGGAAAATGATTTGGTAAACAGAGAAGAGGTAGTAAAAGCTTTGCGGAAGATGAAAGCCGGCAAGGCAGCAGGATTGGATGGTATTGCAGTGGAATTTATTAAAAAAGGGGGTGACTGTATTGTTGACTGGTTGGTAAGGTTATTTAATGTATGTATGACTCATGGTGAGGTGCCTGAGGATTGGCGGAATGCGTGCATAGTGCCATTGTACAAAGGCAAAGGGGATAAGAGTGAGTGCTCAAATTACAGAGGTATAAGTTTGTTGAGTATTCCTGGTAAATTATATGGGAGGGTATTGATTGAGAGGGTGAAGGCATGTACAGAGCATCAGATTGGGGAAGAGCAGTGCGGTTTCAGAAGTGGTAGAGGATGTGTGGATCAGGTGTTTGCTTTGAAGAATGTATGTGAGAAATACTTAGAAAAGCAAATGGATTTGTATGTAGCATTTATGGATCTGGAGAAGGCATATGATAGAGTTGATAGAGATGCTCTGTGGAAGGTATTAAGAATATATGGTGTGGGAGGCAAGTTGTTAGAAGCAGTGAAAAGTTTTTATCGAGGATGTAAGGCATGTGTACGTGTAGGAAGAGAGGAAAGTGATTGGTTCTCAGTGAATGTAGGTTTGCGGCAGGGGTGTGTGATGTCTCCATGGTTGTTTAATATATATATATATATATATATATATATATATATATATATAAATATATATATATATATATATATATATATATATATATATATATATATATATATATATTATATATATATATATATATATAACTTATTTAGTCGTCTACACGGCTAAATAGCTACAGCTGATCCCTTACCAGCCAGCTGGCGACCACCGGCTTTAATAACAGTGTCTCTTATTTTACCGGTCACAAGCAGAGCTTCTGCTTGCCACCGTGGTGCAAGACAGAAGGCTAAAAGCAGCAGACGCGACACTTCATTCCCTAAAGTCCGAAACAACTTTTACTACCCTACCTACAGAATACCTTATAAAGTTTATATGACGCCTATATACCTCGCGCTGGGTAATAGAACACATGTGAAATTATATAAATCAAAGATACGAAGCAGTAAAGGAAGAAATGAGGATTTGAGACGATGGATTGGAAAAATACAGCTGCGAAATAATAACCCAGACACGACTTCTATATTTAGGCTTATTAAGTTATAACCAGCGTCGTGGATGCAAATAAACCGGGACAAATAAACAGTCATAATAACGGTCATTAAGACTATACTGCCTCCCTCTTGTGTAGTAAACTAAGAGTAAGCACAGACAGTTTTCCTTCCTAATATCTTTTTCGTCTAATTAGCAGTTTATATGAGGCAAACAGCTTTATACCATCTTAATTGTTATACATACCCTGCAGGTAGCTGCTCCTGCTACTGCTGCTACTGCTGCTGCTGCTGCTGCTGCTACTGCTACTGCTACTGCTGCTGCTGCTGCTGCTACTGCTACTGCTACTGCTGCTGCTACTGCTGCTGCTACTGCTGTTGCTGCTGCTGCTACTGCTACTGATGCTACTGCTGCTGCTACTGCTGCTGCTACTGCTGCTGCTACTGCTGCTACTGCTGCTGCTACTGCTGTTGCTGCTGCTGCTACTGCTACTGATGCTACTGCTGCTGCTACTGCTGCTGCTACTGCTGCTACTGCTGCTGCTACTGCTGCTGTTACTGCTGCTGTTACTGCTGCTGTTACTGCTGCTCCTGCTACTGCTACTGCTCCTGCTGCTGCTGCTGCTACTGTTACTGCTGCTACTGCTGCTCCTGCTGCTGCTACTGCTGCTGTTACTGCTGCTGTTACTGCTGCTGTTACTGCTGCTCCTGCTACTGCTACTGCTCCTGCTGCTGCTGCTGCTACTGTTACTGCTGCTACTGCTGCTCCTGCTGCTGCTACTGCTGCTGTTACTGCTGCTCCTGCTACTGCTACTGCTCCTGCTGCTGCTGCTGCTACTGTTACTGCTGCTACTGCTGCTCCTGCTGCTGCTACTGCTGCTGCTACTACTGCTACTGCTGCTGCTACTGCTACTACTGCTGCTGCTACTGTTACTGTTATTGCTGTTGCTGCTGCTGGTGATACTGTTTCTGCTGCTGATAGTGTGGTTCCTTTTGCTGCTGCTGCTACTTCAACTGTTGCGTCTTCCTGCTTCTCCTACCGTTACTTTTGTCGTCTCTGTTAAAGCTCCCGTTGACACAGTGCATGATTACCGTTGTCTCTGTTGCTCGTTACACCATAAAAGTTTTCTTTCTGTTAGTCATATTTACATACTATTTTTTTTTTCTTTCAGCCTCTCCTCTACACCTACCATCGCCTCAGTCCTGTGTAGTTCATTCTATACTTAAAGGAAAAAAAAGAAAGAAATTTGTATATACAGTGAACTTTAGTAAGTAATGTCACTTATGCGCCCTTCGTTGTTTTCAACCACACTACGTCTTACGAGAGTTCTGGTGGAGCCACTGTGGAATGTTCTGTAATATATATATATATATATATATATATATATATATATATATATATATATATATATATATATATATATATATCTTTTCTTTTCTTTCAAACTATTCGCCATTTCCCGCATTAGCGAGGTAGCGTTAAGAACAGAGGCCTGGGCCTTTGAGGGAATACCCTCACCTGGCCCAATTCTCTGTTCCTTCTTTTGGAAAATTAAAAAAAATGAGAGGGGAGGTTTTCCAGCCCCCCGCTCCCTCGCCTTTTAGTCGCCTTCTACGACACGCAGGGAATACGTGGGAAGTATTCTTTCTCCCCTATCCCCAGGGAAAATATATATATATATATATATATATATATATATATATATATATATATATATATATATATATATATATATATATATATATATATATATACATATATATATATATATATATATATATATATATGGAAGGACGGAGACCAACGAAGCTTGCAGATGAGAGACTTAGCCCACCTTGGGTCTTCGAGGGCTGGTTTGAGATGGTGGCTCCCTTTCTTGAAGAGCCGTTGAATTTCGTGAGTTTAAAGCCCACTTTAGTGATTAAAGATGCGTTGTAGTTACCTTGACAAGTGGCCGGTTCTGTGGGGGGTCAATTGTTATTTTGCCGACGAGTTGATACTGGCGGGGTCGAACGTTATTTTACCGATCGTTACTGATGTGGTTTTAATCATATTTAGCCGGCTGGTCGGTCCTGTTGGGGTCAAACGTTATTTTGCCGACGAAGTGGTACTGGTAGACTAATTTATTCATGAAGTTTTGTCTCCCATTTTCCCTTACGCCATCTCGCTGGGTTACATCGAGTTAGGCTAAGAGTACGTTGAGATAGGATAGGGTCTTGGGGCTAGTGGGGTGGACATCCTTGGTATGAGGTTAGATAAGGTCAACGGGTTCGACTTATTGAACCAATCACTTTGCCAAGACCATATCCAGTGGGTATGACCTCTCTCGCAACCGAGTCGGCAAAACAGTGTTTGACCCACCGATGCCGGCTGAATAGCTGGCAGAATAACCCACTTCGTTAGAAATACGACACATCTAAAAGGCATATCAGTATAACTATAGACATTTTATAGATAGCTTCTGACCTTTTAAGAGGCATGGAAGATCATGTGTCCTTAACCAGATGTATTGGGATGGTCGCCATGTATGATGATAACCTTTAAAGAAAATATAGTTATGACTTATTTTCCATTATATAGAATAGTCTCTTTGCTCATAGCTATAAACCCAACGTTATAAGATAAGATAAAGGCAGCAGTAGTAGCAATTGCAATGACAACAATTAAGTGCAAGCATCGTTTAGGTAAAATGTTTGAATATTGCTCACATATAAGAGAGAGAGAGAGAGAGAGAGAGAGAGAGAGAGAGAGAGAGAGAGAGAGAGAGAGAGAGAGAGAGAGAGAGAGAGAGAGGAATATGCAAGTAGGAAGATTGCTACGAACAGCAATTAAATACATGCATCGCTTATCTAAAATATTTGAATATTGCTCACATATAAGAGAGAGAGAGAGAGAGAGAGAGAGAGAGAGAGAGAGAGAGAGAGAGAGAGAGAGAGATGGGAATATGTCAGTATGGAAGACTTTAACTTCTGTGATGGTAACAGTGTCTCAGCAATGACGTTAGAGAGGAGGAGGAGGACCCCCCCGCCCCCCCCTTTTCGAGGAAGGAGAGGCAGTATATCCCAGCACGAAGACCGAGAACAATATGGACGACAACACACACACACACACACACACACACGAGAGCCAGCCTCGCATTACCAGGGACACCCATCCTCAAAAGAGTTGAGGGAAAATAGCTGGAAAAATCACATCAAATACAGAAAAAAAAAAAAAGGGGATCAGATGCGTTTCACGCGTCACTTTTTTCTCCCTTTTTTTTAGGAATTTTATACAAGCGTCGCTCTTTCTTTTCCTTTTTCTTTTTATCTTTCTCTTTCGTAGGAGTTTTCCGCCTGGGTTGTGATGAAACACGACATCCACAAAGCCACAACCGTAACCTAGTCACAGGTTGGTCGGGTGGATGTGTGTTATATGGTAACGCTCAGCCCGGGTTGTTGCTGACACAGCGGGTGACGTGGTGACTTGATTGCTTTATTACTAAGATACAGAGCAAGTTGACTCTTCTGGACACACACACACACACACACACACACTTATGTATATATATATATATATATATCCCTGGGGATAGGGGATTAAGAATACTTCCCACGTATTCCCTGCGTGTCGTAGAAGGCGACTAAAAGGGGAGGGAGCGGGGGGCTGGAAATCCTCCCCTCTCGTTTTTTTTTTTTTTTTTTTTTTTTTTTTTTTTTTTTCCAAAAGAAGGAACAGAGAATTGGGCCAGGTGAGGGTATTCCCTCAAAGGCCCAGTCCTCTGTTCTTAATGCTACCTCGCTAACGCGGGAAATGGCGAATAGTATAAAAGAAAAGAAAGATATATATATATATATATATATATATATATATATATATATATATATATATATATATATATATATATGGATTTGTATGTAGCATTTATGGATCTGGAGAAGGCATATGATAGAGTTGATAGAGATGCTCTGTGGAAGGTATTAAGAATAAATGGTGTGGGAGGCAAGTTGTTAGAAGCAGTGAAAAGTTTTTATCGAGGATGTAAGGCATGTGTACGTGTAGGAAGAGAGGAAAGTGATTGGTTCTCAGTGAATGTAGGTTTGCGGCAGGGGTGTGTGATGTCTCCATGGTTGTTTAATTTGTTTATGGATGGGGGTTGTTAGGGAGGTAAATGCAAGAGTCCTGGAAAGAGGGGCAAGTATGAAGTCTGTTGGGGATGAGAGAGCTTGGGAAGTGAGTCAGTTGTTGTTCGCTGATGATACAGCGCTGGTGGCTGATTCATGTGAGAAACTGCAGAAGCTGGTGACTGAGTTTGGTAAAGTGTGTGGAAGAAGAAAGTTAAGAGTAAATGTGAATAAGAGCAAGGTTATTAGGTACAGTAGGGTTGAGGGTCAAGTCAATTGGGAGGTGAGTTTGAATGGAGAAAAACTGGAGGAAGTGAAGTGTTTTAGATATCTGGGAGTGGATCTGTCAGCGGATGGAACCATGAAAGCGGAAGTGGATCATAGGGTGGGGGAGGGGGCGAAAATTTTGGGAGCCTTGAAAAATGTGTGGAAGTCGAGAACATTATCTCGGAAAGCAAAAATGGGTATGTTTGAAGGAATAGTGGTTCCAACAATGCTGTATGGTTGCGAGGCGTGGGCTATGGATAGAGTTGTGCGCAGGAGGATGGATGTGCTGGAAATGAGATGTTTGAGGACAATGTGTGGTGTGAGGTGGTTTGATCGAGTAAGTAACGTAAGGGTAAGAGAGATGTGTGGAAATAAAAAGAGCGTGGTTGAGAGAGCAGAAGAGGGTGTTTTGAAATGGTTTGGGCACATGGAGAGAATGAGTGAGGAAAGATTGACCAAGAGGATATATGTGTCGGAGGTGGAGGGAACGAGGAGAAGAGGGAGACCAAATTGGAGGTGGAAAGATGGAGTGAAAAAGATTTTGTGTGATCGGGGCCTGAACATGCAGGAGGGTGAAAGGAGGGCAAGGAATAGAGTGAATTGGAGCGATGTGGTATACAGGGGTTGACGTGCTGTCAGTGGATTGAATCAAGGCATGTGAAGCGTCTGGGGTAAACCATGGAAAGCTGTGTAGGTATGTATATTTGCGTGTGTGGACGTGTGTATGTACATGTGTATGCGGGGGGGGGGGGGGGGTTGGGCCATTTCTTTCGTCTGTTTCCTTGCGCTACCTCGCAAACGCGGGAGACAGCGACAAAGTATAAAAAAAAAAATATATATATATATATATATATATATATATATATATATATATATATATATACATATTGGAAAGGATCACAATTTTGCGCGTGATCAAGTATATTCCTATGAGCCCACGGGGAAAATGAAACGCGATAAGTTCCCAAGTGCACTTTCATGTAATAATCACATCATCAGGGGAGACACAAGAGAGAAATATAACAGTCAGTTGATGTACAATGAAGAGACGTAGCTAGGATGCCATTTGGTAAGCATGCTATATATATATGTGTGTGTGTGTATATGTATGTGTGTGTGTGTGTGTGTGTGTGTGTGTGTGTGTGTGTGAGTGTCGAGAAAGTCACGGCGAATGGCATGGTTTGGTGAAAAGTGAGGAGGCGGTGAAAGCCTTGTATAACACCAAGTGTAGTGAGGCAGAAGCGGTACATAACAACGCAGTTGAACTTCTCATTGGAGTCAGTGTTGTTAACTGGATAGTCAGGCTGCACGATGTTTCTGAAGCCCAAAATGTACTTATATAGAGCCAAGGGTGATAAATGCTGAGACGTAGGGTATATATATATCGTGAGGTATATAGTAGTGATTGAGACGGTGGAGGTAAGCACAGAAATTTGGACCTGTGATGAAGATTGTGACTAGGAGAGGAAATGTGTGGTGGTATGTGGTATATGGCGATATGTGATGGTATGGTGGTGGTAATATGTGCGTTGCGTGGTAGTAAATTAAGTGTGGTAGTGGTTATAAACAAATTATTTTACAGTAAAGAAATGATTTGGTGGTATGGCTTGGAAATCCTTGATCAGAGATTTGAGACTTCGACGAGTCTAGCTGGAAGTCTTTGATCTGAGGTTCGTGGCTCCGCCGAGGCTGTCCAATTCTTCGGTGTTCTCAAGAGACCTAAGATCACCCCAGTGTTGTCTGTTAACCATATTTCTGTATGTTTCTTTTTGTGTCGTAGCACTTAAGAACATTAGCCCCACAGATAGAAAGAATAAGTCCTGGAATGCCACTTTAAACCAAACATCTGCCTGCCACTACAGGCTCTAGGGTAGCATACAGACAAATGACGGGCAAACAAAGAAGGAATGATATTGACAAATCCCAGTCTATCAGAGATCTCTTGGTAAAAATTGAAGGGCAAACTTTAAAAAAAAAAAGATCATATCAACAAAGTCCAGTCTATCAGAGATGTCTTGATATGTTGATGGTTATATAAGGCGTGCTGTGGCATTCTGTTCGCCATTCGAAAAAAAAGTAATTCGACCATCATAATAACTGTGTCCCTGTATATAGTATAGGTTGTAAATTTCTTTTGATATCAGTAACACATAATACGACTATCATGCACAGTCCATGATGTTTCATTATGAAAGGATGATAAGTTGATTCAAAGAGTAGATCATATACCTCACACAGGAGAACTGACTTCGAAACTTTAATGTAATTGAATTCCAAAGTAACGACTCAAACATGGGAGTATGTGAGAGAATAGAGATGGAGGAAACGTGTCATGATATGAGATAAATATGCAGCAGTGTGGAAGACATAATGGATGGGTATGTTACGTTAATTCCTCAAAGACTTCCACACTCTCGTCACCCGGAGCTCCCAGCCGTCTGTATGACACAAGACAGAATGCAACCAAATGTGTAGTCCTTTTTGCAGGTGTTTTCACCCTATAACACATCACGACTTTAGAGTATCATCATTGTACGAGCCTTTGTGTTGGTGTTGGGATGTGAAGGTTTATGAACTGTGTACACCTTCTGTGGCGCATTGCCTCCGGGACATATGTTGTGTGTCTTAAGCTTGAAACCCTGGGACCCTTTTTCCACGGGAATAAAGCACCCACTCTCCCTCCCGACTCTCGGCTCCAATAACAGCAACCCTAGCCTGCAAGACCCAACCCAACCCCCGGAGAGCGGTAATCCCGTATTGGCAACGTGGGATCTGGTATTGAGCACGTGAAAAACGTGTTCCGGAACCCATTCCAACACCATCAATCCTTTGGCGATTCTCCTTCTCAAAAGGGGGGCGCTGGGCTGCCAGCTCGACGCTGAAAAATTATTTCTTAGACTCTTATCAACGCCTGGGTATATCGGATATTTTGATATATGGCGCCAGGAGTATCCAAGCTATTCTAATGTTCCTTCTTGACGGACTTGGGGAGGTCGCAAAGGTATTCAAGAGCTCTGAGAGGATGGTGTTGGGTCGGTCGGTCGAACGGTTCCCCCTGCTATAGACACATAGATTTTATGCTGCGAAGACTGAAAGTAGGGGTAGGGTGGTCTCTACCTGTCGGTTCTGCTATTACACACCGCATGGTTCTTACTGCTGGTCCTGGTGTTGTAGAGTGAGTGATTCTACTGGTTGTAGTTCTCCCTGCTGGTTGTAGTTCTATTGGCTGCTTCTGATGCAGAAGTTGAACGGTTCTAGATGCTCTTTCTTTTGCCGCCGATTGCGTGATCCTATCCGCTGCGTCTCTGTGCTCTTAATAGATTGAAAGTCATTTCTGCTGCCGTAGACTGAGCTATTCTACATGCTATTCTTTCCTACATAGCAAAAACTAAATGGTTCTAAGTGATGGCTTTACTGTTACAAGTTGATTAGTTCTAGCTACTAGTCCTGTTGCTAAATACTAAGCAGTTCTATTCTTTTCTTTTTTCGTTTTCTTTAGACAGAGATTCTCATGGCCGCTGAAGTCTTAAGTAAATCTAACTGCTCGAATTTTGCCACAGGTTGAGAGGCTCAACCAGACAATTCTTCTGAGTTAAACAAACTCGTTCTATTGGCTATTTCTCCTGCTACAGACGTGGATGATACTGTAGGCTGGTTCTCCTGTTACAAACTGAAGGGGAAATATCGGCTGGTTCTACCACTGGTGACTGAGATGTAGTAAGTTCGTGGCACATATACTGGGTGACTGGCATCCACCACTATCGTCCAGGGAGGCACTCTGCAACCGCTTTGGGGGGCAGACTACTGAGCCCTTTAGTGAGAGTGAGGCATTGTGTCATTCGTTGTTACCATTCCATAACACACCACCCGACCCCCTGGCTCAGTGTGGACTTTTTTTTGCTCTTTTTTGCCTCGCCTACGCGTGGGCTGCTGGCACCCGGTGGAGGAAACTCACACCGTCTCCTTCGCTAGCACAACACTTAACAACACAACATACATAACCTTTTTATTTTTTCATGTAAGCTGAGATGGCATGGGCAGTCGGATGCCCTCAAGGTCATTTAATTAACTTTATATATATATATATATATATATATATATATATATATATATATATATATATATATATATATATATATATATTTTTTTTTATCATTATACTTTGTCGCTGTCTCCCGCGTTTGCGAGGTAGCGCAAGGAAACAGACGAAAGAAATGGCCCCACCCCCCCCCCCCATACACATGCATATACATACGTCCACACACGCAAATATACATACCTACACAGCTTTCCATGGTTTACCCCAGACGCTTCACATGCCCTGATTCAATCCACTGACAGCACGTCAACCCCGGTATACCACATCGCTCCAATTCACTCTATTCCTTGCCCTCCTTTCACCCTCCTGCATGTTCAGGCCCCGATCACACAAAATCTTTTTCATTCCATCTTTCCACCTCCAATTTGGTCTCCCTCTTCTCCTCGTTCCCTCCACCTCCGACACATATATCCTCTTGGTCAATCTTTCCTCACTCATTCTCTCCATGTGCCCAAACCACTTCAAAACACCCTCTTCTGCTCTCTCAACCACGCTCTTTTTATTTCCACACATCTCTCTTACCCTTACGTTAATCACTCGATCAAACCACCTCACACCACACATTGTCCTCAAACATCTCATTTCCAGCACATCCATCCTCCTGCGCACAACTCTATCCATAGCCTACGCCTCGCAACCATACAACATTGTTGGAACCACTATTCCTTCAAACATACCCATTTTTGCTTTCCGAGATAATGTTCTCGACTTCCACACATTCTTCAAGGCCCCCAGAATTTTCGCCCCCTCCCCCACCCTATGATCCACTTCCGCTTCCATGGTTCCATCCGCTGCCAGATCCACTCCCAGATATCTAAAACACTTCACTTCCTCCAGTTTCTCTCCATTCAAACTCACCTCCCAATTGACTTGACCCTCAACCCTACTGTACCTAATAACCTTGCTCTTATTCACATTTACTCTTAACTTTCTTCTTCCACACACTTTACCAAACTCAGTCACCAGCTTCTGCAGTTTCTCACATGAATCAGCCACCAGCGCTGTATCATCAGCGAACAACAACTGACTCACTTCCCAAGCTCTCTCATCCCCAACAGACTTCATACTTGCCCCTCTTTCCAAAACTCTTGCAAATACCTCCCTAACAACCCCATCCATAAACAAATTAAACAACCATGGAGACATCACACACCCCTGCCGCAAACCTACATTCACTGAGAACCAATCACTTTCCTCTCTTCCTACACGTACACATGCCTTACATCCTCGATAAAAACTTTTCACTGCTTCTAACAACTTTCCTCCCACACCATATATTCTTAATACCTTCCACAGAGCATCTCTATCAACTCTATCATATGCCTTCTCCAGATCCATAAATGCTACATACAAATCCATTTGCTTTTCTAAGTATTTCTCACATACATTCTTCAAAGCAAACACCTGATCCACACATCCTTTACCACTTCTGAAATCACACTGCTCTTCCCCAATCTGATGCTCTGTACATGCCTTCACCCTCTCAATCAATACCCTCCCATATAATTTACCAGGAATACTCAACAAACTTATACCTCTGTAATTTGAGCACTCACTCTTATCCCCTTTGCCTTTGTACAATGGCACTATGCACGCATTCCGCCAGTCCTCAGGCACCTCACCATGAGTCATACATACATTAAATAACCTTACCAACCAGTCAACAATACAGTCACCCCCTTTTTTAATAAATTCCACTGCAATACCATCCAAACCTGCTGCCTTGCCGGCTTTCGTCTTCCGCAAAGCTTTCACTACCTCTTCTCTGTTTACCAAATCATTTTCCCTAACCCTCTCACTTTGCACACCACCTCGACCATAACACCCTATATCTGCCACTCTATCATCAAACACATTCAACAAACCTTCAAAATACTCACTCCATCTCCTTCTCACATCACCACTACTTGTTTTTACCTCCCCATTTGCGCCCTTCACTGAAGTTCCCATTTGCTCCCTTGTCTTACGCACTTTATTTACCTCCTTCCAGAACATCTTTTTATTCTCCCTAAAATTTAATGATACTCTCTCACCCCAACTCTCATTTGCCCTTTTTTTCACCTCTTGCACCTTTCTCTTGACCTCCTGTCTCTTTCTTTTATACATCTCCCACTCAATTGCATTTTTTCCCTGCAAAAATCGTCCAAATGCCTCTCTCTTCTCTTTCACTAATACTCTTACTTCTTCATCCCACCACTCACTACCCTTTCTAATCAACCCACCTCCCACTCTTCTCATGCCACAAACATCTTTTGCGCAATCCATCACTGATTCCCTAAATACATCCCATTCCTCCCCCACTCCCCTTACTTCCATTGTTCTCACCTTTTTCCATTCTGTACTCAGTCTCTCCTGGTACTTCCTCACACAGGTCTCCTTCCCAAGCTCGCTCACTCTCACCACCCTCTTCACCCCAACATTCACTCTTCTTTTCTGAAAACCCATACAAATCTTCACCTTAGCCTCCACAAGATAATGATCAGACATCCCTCCAGTTGCACCTCTCAGCACATTAACATCCAAAAGTCTCTCTTTCGCACGCCTGTCAATTAACACGTAATCCATATATATATATATATATATATATATATATATATATATATATATATATATATATATATATATATATATATATATATATATATATATATATATATATTTTTTTTTTTTTTTTTTTTATACTTTGTCGCTGTCTCCCGCGTTTGCGAGGTAGCGCAAGGAAACAGACGAAAGAAATGGCCCCCCCCCCCCCCCCCCATACACATGTACATACACACGTCCACACACGCAAATATACATACCTACACAGCTTTCCATGTTTTACCCCGGACGCTTCACATGCCTTGATTCAATCCACTGACAGCACGTCAACCCCTGTATACCACATCGCTCCAATTCACTCTATTTCTTGCCCTCCTTTCACCCTCCTGCATGTTCAGGCCCCGATCACACAAAATCCTTTTCACTCCATCTTTCCACCTCCAATTTGGTCTCCCTCTTCTCCTCGTTCCCTCCACCTCCGACACATATATCCTCTTGGTCAATCTTTCCTCACTCATTCTCTCCATGTGCCCAAACCATTTCAAAACACCCTCTTCTGCTCTCTCAACCACGCTCTTTTTATTTCCACACATCTCTCTTACCCTTACGTTACTTACTCGATCAAACCACCTCACACCACACATTGTCCTCAAACATCTCATTTCCAGCACATCCATCCTCCTGCGCACAACTCTATCCATAGCCCACGCCTCGCAACCATACAACATTGTTGGAACCACTATTCCTTCAAACATACCCATTTTTGCTTTCCGGGATAATGTTCTCGACTTCCACACATTTTTCAAGGCTCCCAAAATTTTCGCCCCCTCCCCCACCCTATGATCCACTTCCGCTTCCATGGTTCCATCCGCTGACAGATCCACTCCCAGATATCTAAAACACTTCACTTCCTCCAGTTTTTCTCCATTCAAACTCACCTCCCAATTGACTTGACCCTCAACCCTACTGTACCTAATAACCTTGCTCTTATTCACATTTACTCTTAACTTTCTTCTTCCACACACTTTACCAAACTCCATCACCAGCTTCTGCAGTTTCTCACATGAATCCGCCACCAGCGCTGTATCATCAGCGAACAACAACTGACTCACTTCCCAAGCTCTCTCATCCCCAACAGACTTCATACTTGCCCCTCTTTCCAAAACTCTTGCATTTACCTCCCTAACAACCCCATCCATAAACAAATATATATATATATATATATATATATATATATATATATATATATATATATATATATTTATATATATATATATATATATATATATATATATATATATATATATATATATATATATATATATATATATATATATATATATATATATATATATATCGTAGCCTAAGCCAGGTAGTCAGTATATCGATCAGCACGTAAGAGTGGATGAACGGGTAAGTTGACTGGGGACCGACAGCTGCGACCAGGATTCGAACCAGTGCGCTCGACCCGGGCCGGCACATGGATACAGCAGGGTTAGCAACGCTAACCGCTACACCACTTGCCACTCCAGTTTTTCCTTTCTTTTCGTAGGAAGAACATGACAGTACAGTTCTCATTCAGATTCCCCGTTATAGACTCAGAGCAGCCCTACAGGTCGAGGAGGGCTGGATGGTTCCCAGTAGCCCTCTCGATAGAATTGAAGCGACTGGGACCTACTCCGCTCTCTCTCTCTCTCTCTCTCTCTCTCTCTCTCTCTCTCTCTCTCTCTCTCTCTCTCTCTCTCTCTCTCTCTCTCTCTCTCTCCTCTGGAACACCAGTGGCCTCAAATCTAGCCTTCCCTCTTTAGAAAACCATCTGTCCACATAGTCCCCTGGATCTTCTCCTCTCTCTCAAACGAAGCTGTCCAAGGCTGCAACCCTCTCTACATCGTCTAATCTCTGTATGTTCCATATCCACCGTCGTTACCACTCTAAAGGGGTGGTAGATGCACTTCTTGCAATAGAAAAAGTGAACATTCCTTCGCTGGGAATGATGTATGGATACCTTACTCTTATGAACAGTCACTTCGTATCAGCGATGGGTGTATGCGTCCTTGCTCGGGTTAACTATCACTTATCTTGAGGTGGTTCTCCTTCAGCGTCTCTGTTGGCCATAATGATATCAAAATCCTCACGTCTCATTAATTCTCTTGCCATCAGCTCTCTTCAGTCATCTATTTCAGTACGCTCTCTCTCTCTCTCTCTCTCTCTCTCTCTCTCTCTCTCTCTCTCTCTCTCTCTCTCTCTCTCTCTCTCTCTCTCTCTCTCTCTCTCTCTCTCTCTCTCTCTCTCTCTCTCTCTCTCTCTCTCTCTCTCTCTCTCTCTCTCTCTCTCTCTCTCTCTCCTTGTCTCTATCGTCCGAGATGGCCTTTGACTGGTGCACGTTTCCCCCCCCCCCCAATCTGTCGGTCTGTCTATATTCATCCCTGGAACCCTCTCCATCCCGTCTACAAACAGATTAAACAACCATGGTGACGTCACATATCCCATCTGCAGACCAACGTTCACTTGGAACCATTCACTCTCCTCTCTTCCTACTCGTACACATGCCTTACTCCCTTCATAAAAACTTCTCACTGCTTCTCGTAGCTTCCTTCCCTCACCATATATTCTTAAGTCCTCCCTCAAAGCATCTCTATCAGGCCTATCATATGCTTTCACCAGATCCTCCAATTTCGCATACAAATCCATCTGTTTCTCTAAGTAACTTTCACACACACATTCTTCATTGCAAAGGTCTGATCCGCACATCCTCCACTACTTTTGAAACCACACTGTTCCTCCCCAATCTGATGCTCTGTCTTCACTCTCCTAGTCACTGCCCTCCTATGCATCTTAATAGGTACGCTTAACAGTCTTATACCTTTGTAATTTGAATACTTACCTTTTTCCCCTTGCCTTTATACAATGGCAATATAAACACCTTTCGCCACTCCTCAGGCTCCTCACTGTGATCCATATATACTTTGAAAATCCTTACCAGCCAGTTAACAACACAGTTACCCTCTTTCCTTAATAAATTCGAGTGTAATATCCTTCACTCCAGTCGCCTTGACATATATCATCCTTCGTAAGGCTTTCACCATATCTCGATCCATACCAAACTACTCTCCCTGACTCTCTCTCACTTCGTATACCAACCCGACCCAAATACCCTACATCTGCCAACCTGTCATCAAAACATCAAACATTCAATAGTCCTTCAAAGTACTCACTCCATCTCTTCCTCACTTCATCGTTACCAGTTGCCACTTCCCTTTTTGCCCCCTTCACCGATGTTCCGATTTGTTCTTTTGCTTCTCGCGCATCACCTCCTTCCCAAGACACTCTCTCTAAAGTTTACTCTCTCACCGAAACTCTCATTTGCCCTCTTTTTCAACCTCTGTATCTTCCTCTAGACTTCCTGCCGCTTTCTCTCACCTTTTGCCATTCTACACTCAATATTTCCATATATTTCTTCACACAGGTCCCTTGTACAATTTACTTACCTTTACCAGTCTCTTCTCACCCATGTAGTTCCCTCTTTCCCTGAAGCCTTTTCGAATATTTACCCTCGCCTCCACAAGTTGATAATTAGACCAGCTTCCTCTCACAGCACGTTTACATCCAAAAACCTCTCTTTTACACGCCTATCAATTAAAATGCAATCCAGTAACCCCCGCTGACCATCCTTTCGACTCATACATATACTTGTGCATGTCCCTTTCTTTTTATTTTAATTCAGGTACTCCCAGTCACCAGTCCTTCTTCAGCACGCAAGTCCACAAGCTCTTCACCATTTCCATTAATAGCACTGAATACATCATATCCTCTAGCTGCTCCCTCAGTTGCCACACTACTCACCGCATTGAAATCACCCATC
>NC_092243.1:11700983-11713483 GCF_036320965.1 Panulirus ornatus | reverse complement strand
TAATGAATCTTCTGGGTCATACGTTTGACTAATTACCTACGGCCAGACTGATATTCAATTTATGAGGGCTGTCATTAGAGAGGGGTAGTCATTAGAGAGGGGTTGTCATTAGAGAGGGGTTGTCATTAGAGAGGGGCTGTCATTAGAGAGGGGTTGTCATTAGAGAGGGGTTGTCATTAGAGAGGGGTTGTCATTAGAGAGGGGTTGTCATTAGAGAGGGGCTGTCATTAGAGAGGGGTTGTCAAGGGGTTGTAATTGGACACGAATGATAGCAGAACTGTATCATACATACATACAGTGCGTAAGGGTCAAGCAAGTTGAGAATAATGACCATCAACTCTATGTATATAGAATCACATCAAATACACATTATCTCTTGTTTTCTAAGTTCTTACATCCTAATGTTCAGTGAGATGACAATCCGGTTCAGAAAGTACACCACTGAGTGTTGGATTCTGAGTGTGTTGGAGATGTAAGGGGGAAAGGTCTATTGATGTATTGATCCGATGATTGTGTCGTAGATAGTGCTAAGCCCACCTCTTGGAAGGCTCCTTGACACAATAGGAAGAGTGTTTGATTTCCAGGTCGGACGCTCCTCAGTTGTTGTTCGGCCTGGCGATCAAATCATTAGGCACACTATCAATAGACGGGCGAGACATGATATCTCTTAAGATTGTAGAGAAAAATTCTTGCCATCTGGTGGTGATGGGACGATGGGGTGGTGGAGTTAACATTGGACAAAAAGAAAACGGGAAATAATGTTGTTCTTTCACCATACCATTGTATGCCTGACACAGATAAAGTGGCTGTATGGTGAGGCTTCATCTAAATCCTTTTCAATATATCTTTGAGCTACATATCATCATGTGTTATGATCACTGGTTGTTTGTGATGGGATAACCCCGGGTTTTAGACGTATGTTCCTTTTGTGTTTAAGGGAGAAGAAGGAGGAGGAGGGGGAGACGTGTTCTTCTGCGTTATCTTAATCTATTTACAGATGACCATTGTGTTTTTCTTTGTCGTTGTTGTTGTTGTTATTGTTGGTCTAAAGATAGGGAAGGAGAAAAAAAAGAGATGAATAACAAAGAGAAAATACTTACTTATGTACTTACTTACTGACTTATTTACTTACTTATTGACTTATTTACTTACTTACTTATTGACTTATTCACTTACTTACTTATTGACTTATTTACTTACTTACTTATTGACTTATTTACTTACTTACTTATTGACTTATTTACTTACTTACTTATTGACTTATTTACTTACTTACTTATTGACTTATTTACTTACTTATTGACTTATTTACTTACTTACTTATTGACTTATTTACTTACTTACTTATTGACTTATTTACTTACTTACTTATTGACTTATTTACTTACTTACTTATTGACTTATTTACTTACTTACTTATTGACTTATTTACTTACTTATTGACTTATTTACTTACTTACTTATTGACTTATTTACTTACTTACTTATTGACTTATTTACTTACTTACTTATTGACTTATTTACTTACTTACTTATTGACTTATTTACTTACTTACTTATTGACTTATTTACTTACTTACTTATTGACTTATTTACTTACTTACTTATTGACTTATTTACTTACTTACTTATTGACTTATTTACTTACTTACTTATTGACTTATTTACTTACTTACTTATTGACTTATTTACTTACTTACTTATTGACTTATTTACTTACTTACTTATTGACTTATTTACTTACTTACTTATTGACTTATTTACTTACTTACTTATTGACTTATTTACTTACTTACTTATTGACTTATTTACTTACTTACTTATTGACTTATTTACTTACTTACTTATTGACTTATTTACTTACTTACTTATTGACTTATTTACTTACTTACTTATTGACTTATTTACTTACTTACTTATTGACTTATTTACTTACTTACTTATTGACTTATTTACTTACTTACTTATTGACTTGCTTACTTGCTTATGATTATTTACGACAAGACTTTGGCCAGCGCTTAGCGCTCGCTGCATGGAAAGTATAGTGTCATGAAGAACGAGTTGTGGTGTGAGGTACGCGTTGCCGAGTGTCACGTGTACGGAGAGAGTATTGTATGGCTGTGGAATGAGAGAAAGGTGCCCATGTGTGGTTGAGGTGGAATTACGAGGCAGCTATCTGGGACAAGGGAGTGGAAGTTGATAGCCACTGGTGCTGGCTTTCTGCGTGGCTGCCACTAACTAACGCAGTATCCAAGCGAATAGTCCCGTTCATATACTTACTTCTCTGGTCGGTGGCTGTCTACCACCTCCTGCCTGGGAGATACAGAACCCACACACACACACACACACACACACACACACACACACACACACACACACACACACACACACACACACACACACACACACACACACACATACACACACAAGAGGTTGTACATTGCTTTGCGAGCATATATATTTTGCGCATGAGTGGGGAACTCGCCGTAACCCGTTTCCATAGTGGAGCCTTATTGAAATGACGTTCATTAATATGAGAGAAAGGCGTTGGGGGAAAAGTTCTCTCATGAATACCAAGTGCATTATCAGGCTGGGCCCCCTCCTGTAAAGTGGCCATCGCCTCTAATAAGCCCAGAGGAAAGAAAATCTAAAAAGCAGATTGTGGCCGTCATCCAACAACTCCATTACCACCCAAAACCCCATAAAAAAAAGAGTAAGGAATTTCCCGGGTTATAGGAGAGTAAAGGTGTGGGAGGTGTTGAGGGGTATTGATAAGATGGAAGCTGGGAGTTCCCTGATTGCGAATTGCACCAATATCCAACGAGGTGACTGGCGATTTCCCAATGGCGTCCGTTGACACTAAAGAGAACGAGACATAGTTTATTGAAGTATAAGCCAGAGAGACGAAGATATATCCTCCACCACTTAAGATCAATGATTTGGGTTGATATACACAGCTTCGTGGAAAACGAGAACTTGAGGAAATTTGTAGCCAACTTTGGTTCAATCACGGGAGAAGCTTCCTACTTAGAAACGTCTGAAATTGTTATTCTTTGGAAAGCGTAACAAGATTCATGTCTTCCAGTCGGAAGACCGCGAGGCGTTCCAGTACTTCGCTGGAATTAATCATCCTGCTCGACCCTTTTCTCTGGAAGTGAGAGAGTAAGGAAGACCAGAGGGAAAATGAGAATATGAGAGAGTTCTTTTTTTTTTCCTTAGTTGGAATGTGTCTGGGAACATGAGTCAACTAGAGGCCGTATTAGTTACTGAGTCTTGTGAGTAACACATTCAGTATTCACGTCGAGTACCTGAGAAAGAGACTGGGAGCGGGGATGAATAAGTGAATCGTGAGTGACTCAAGAAGAAGGAGGAGGAGGAGGTGCGGTGGAGGAAGTATGGAAGGAGGAGGAGGAGGAGGAGGTGCGGTGGAGGAAGTATAGAAGGAGGAATGTTTCTGTGGAACTGACTTTCTGTGTAACAGACCGGAACGCTATAGGGACGCAGTCAACGTAGGGTAAAACCAATCACAGATCAGGGAAGTGTCTTGCTAAGTAATACGTAAAGCTTCCAGAGTCTAGGATGTGAGAAAAGACGCGTGACGGAAACAAAAAAGATGCATAGAGTTTACTCACCGAACGAAAAGAAGAACAGAGAGCTTATAGAGAAGGTCCAGAGGAGAGTAGCAAAAGATGGTAAGGGAACTATAAGGACTTGATTACAGGGGAAGGCTTGAAGCCTTCAATTTACATCACTTTGGAAGACAGTGAAGTAAGGGATGACTTGATCACAACCTTCATGTTTTTTTTAAAACAGATTGACGTCGTAAGCAGTAAACAGTTCTTCGAGAGTTGTTTAGATAGAACAACCACAGGACATAACATGACATTAAGCAAAGAAATTGTCAAGAATGATGTAAAGAAGTCTTTTACAGTGTAGGAGTGGTGGATAAAGGGCACAAGATGAATGAAGACATGGTAAGTGCAGAGAGTAAACAGAAATTTTAAAAGATGAGATGTATGTTAAGCGAGAATCTTTAAGAGGTGGTACCCAACGAGTGTAAGAATCCCTCCCAGTACACTACACACACACACCCACACGTGTGTGAGGGTGTATGCGTGTGTGTGTGTGTGTGTGTGTGTGTATACACACATAGTAGTAAAGACATGGTACGTACATACAAGATGAAGAGACGGGGCAACGCGAGTGTGAAATTCTCCATCCTTAAGACACAAATACTAATCACAAAAGGCAGCAAAACACACACACACACACACCCACACACACACACACACACACACACACACACACGAGAGAGATGCAAGTCATCGCGGGTCTTACTCAAATCACTCTGCTCCGTCAGCGGCGCGCGCCCCTGACCTTAAAATAGAGAGGGAGGGTTAAACATGGACGGCTCTTCTCGCCGGCAAACACTTCGCTCGTGTCTGAGGGATCCAGCAGCCGGCCTAGCGCCCGGCTCTGCCTGCACACTGGGTCCTTTGAGAATCCTTGAGGATGGTTTGGGTTTTTTTTGGTCATGTTTTTTTGTCGTTTTTTTTTTTTGTCATGTTTTTTGTCGTTTTTTTGTCATGTTTTTTTGTCGTTTTTTTTTGTCATGTTTTTTGTCGTTTTTTTGTCATGTTTTTTGTCGTTTTTTTGTCATGTTTTTTGTCGTTTTTTTGTCATGTTTTTTGTCGTTTTTTTGTCATGTTTTTTGTCGGGTTTTTTTTTTGTCTTTTTTTTTTGCAAACTTTAATTTTTTTGGTGTGGATAGAGAGGACGAGTGTTCGAGCCATGTACAACCCAGCCTCTCTCTCTCTCTCTCTCTCTCTCTCTCTCTCTCTCTCTCTCTCTCTCTCTCTCTCTCTCTCTCTCTCTCTCTCTCTCTGTCTCTCTCTCTCTCTCCTGCCCACCGGTCTTCGTAAACCTACCTCCACATAATTCCGGGCTTGTATGACCGTGCCATCACCGGGCGTGTAACACTTCCAAAAAGAGAGAGAGAAAGAGAGATAGATAGATAGATAGATAGATAAAGAGAGAGAGAGAGAGAGAGAGAGAGAGAGAGAGAGAGAGAGAGAGAGAGAGAGAGAGAGAGAGAGAGAGAGAGAGAGAGAGAGAGAGAGGACGAAAACGGTCGTCAAAGGTCTGACATTGAACCCACTTCCCAACGGGTCACTCGCTCTTCATGACCTTAAAGGGCAGCGTAGGGGATGAATGCAGTCTTTGTTACATCCACTTTGATCACTCGAAGCCAAGACCCTCTTTTCCCGATCGTACGACGACTATACGTCGTTCCGTTATAGCGATGGTATGGTTTATTCAGTGGCTGTAACTGCCTATCAGGATTTCATGAGGAGCCAAAAGGACATTGGCGACCTTTAGAGTCTCTCTCTCTCTCTCTCTCTCTCTCTCTCTCTCTCTCTCTCTCTCTCTCTCTCTCTCTCTCTCTCTCTCTCTCTCTCTCTCTCTCTCTCTCTCTCTCTCTCTCTCTCTCTCTCTCTCTCTCTCTCTCTCTCTCTCTCTCTCTCTCTCACTGCTTCGCTGCTGCTGCTGATAATGTTCCAAATATGAGTGTTTGTGTAGCGAGTATATATATATATATATATATATATATATATATATATATATATATATATATATATATATATATATATATATATATATATATATATATATATATATATATATATATATATATATATATATATATATACATATATATATATATATATATATATATATATATATATATATATATATATATATATATATATATATATATATATATATATATATATATATATATATATATATCACCCGAAAGAGAAGAGCAATGGCTATTATCAGTTCACTTGTTTACTTTTCTAAGCGTCTTGAAAACGAGAAATTGATTGCAAGCCGTATCTGTGTACGTCCTGATGAAACGCACAATCCTCCGTTTATCAATAAAAAAAGGATGAATATCATTCTCCTATATATGAATATATACACACCAATATAGTTTATATGATGGAACACTTTCATAAAACACATATTACCTTCTAACATTGAGGATTCGAACTTCTTGCTGTTAGCTTCGGAGCTGGATGCCCTAACCACTTGGCTATACTGCCCATTATAGGGTAGTCGAATACTAGTAATCGAATAGTCATTTCTCTGTAATGGGCTGCCTAGCCAAGTGGTTAGCGTACCAGTCTCCCAGTCAAATGGTAGTGGGTTCGAATCCTTGCTGTTGGAGAGCATTATGTGTTCTATAAAAGTGAGCGTTCATTGCACAATATATATATATATATATATATATTTAGAGAGAGAGAGAGAGAGAGAGAGAGAGAGAGAGAGAGAGAGAGAGAGAGAGAGAGAGAGAGAGAGAGATACTAGTGTGTGTGTGGTTGTAAAAGGTATATGACTTCAAGAACAACGATTATTTACAAACAAAGAAAACTGCTGCATCTTTTTCGCCTGAGCTACAGCGACTCTGCGATATTTGTTGACGAAGACCCCAGGAGGAACACCTTGATTTCAGCAGACTCGAATCGTACCCTGAGTCCCTCCACCTCAGTCCAACATACCAAGTGTAAATCAGGTGAACCAGTGGAGAGGAAGAAGAGGAAAAGAATACAAGAACTGCCGAGAGAGGGGGAGAAGGAGGGGGGAAACTGAAGAACCAGAACGTCTTTTCTTTAAAAGAATTTGCTCCAAACTGCTAATGAAAGGAAATGATTCATCCTCAATAGAGTGATGGATTTTGTGTTTGCAGACGATATATGGTCGTGAAGGAAGGGCGTCTCAGTGTCCGTGTGGTGGTGGGAAAGTAAAAGGAATGTTATTCTAAGCGAAATCTCCTTGAGGGATATCGCCATCACTGACTTGATACCACACGCAGTCCTTACCACGGCCCCGAGGTGTCTGTTCCAGCCTTCCATGGTTCACTACATGAAAGGAATCTTGACAGATATAGCACCAGAAATCTTCTCAAACTTACAACTGTCGTTGGAGAAAGCTACGATGACTTTATACGACAGTAGCATCAACAGACCCTCTATAGAAAATGTGTAATGCCGTCTATACTTACGGTACTAAAAGGAATTTGTAGTTTATAGAAGTCTGAGGTGAGTCAGTTGGCATGGTGTAAGGTGAAAGAATAAGATACGGTATCCGATGACAAGTAAACTAGCTGTGGATATCGAGGAACTTCTATAGGATAAACGACAAGCGTGAGGCACAGTGAACGATTCGAGGTAAAGTAGCTAAAGGTAGTAACCAAAGATACGATGTCTTTGTCAACACAGGCCAAAGTCTTAAGAATATACTGAGGGACTCGATCTTTTAAACACCTGTAGTTCAATTCCCGTCTTTAGGGAGGGTTGTGTTACGAATAGACAAACAGAGCCTTCGAGGAATTGCCCTCCCTTGACTTATACTGAAGTGAGGATACTGGAAGAGAAGATTTCCAGTCCTAGGAAAAGCCTTCCCTGGAATCATTCTTAAGTGATGATACTGGAGGAGAGGATTTCCAGACCCCACTCACTCACCCGCCCGCTTCCCTCCTCAGAACCATTGTCTTTCTGTGGGGTCATGGCTGGCCAACACCTCTCCCTCAACCCTTTCCTCCATGCGGTAGGGCCACAGTGGCCTCCACTGTAGATATACTTGTGAATTTGTCATTCAACTCTTCGCCAATCCTCACATCATCCTCTACAACTCTTCCCTCCGAATCCTTTACCCTGATTAGCTGTTCTTTAAGTCAAAGGTCAACTCGTGAGGAATGGATGGGGAAAGTCTTCGATTATCTGCTATCTTGTCCTGCTAATATTCTTTTTTTTTCTTTCTAAAGTCTCTCTCTCTCTCTCTCTCTCTCTCTCTCTCTCTCTCTCTCTCTCTCTCTCTCTCTCTCTCTCTCTCTCTCTCTCTCTCTCTCTCTCTCTCTCTCTCTCTCTCTCTCTCTCTCTCTCTCTCTCTCTCTCTCTCAAAACTCTTCCTCTTTTGATATCCTTTTTTTTTCCTAATCGTTTTACGAATTCTCTATTGCCAGCTGGGTGCAGCTGCCGCCGTTTGTATCCTCTCTGCAGTTTATCACACAGCTCCTTTGGTGTTTGCCATACGTTATTCAACCTGAACCACATTCTTCTCGTTTCTAACCTTCCCTTTATGTGTGCGTGTGTGTGTGTGTGTGTGTGTGTGTGTGTGTTCAGTGAGTTATCATGCTGCCATGGCCCTTAAACCAAACTAGACGGCATCACAGCCTCTGTATGCATAATGTTCCCCGGATGCAGTTGCCTAAGCCACTATATCAGCCCCGTAAACACGTATGGTGACGCTGTGTCGTCTCACTGGGATCATCTAGGACCCCAGCTCATCATGCTAATTGATTTCCCTCTTTTCTCCCTCGATTAGATTAGAGATAAGAACAATAACCACATCATTATGAACGATATGCTCCATTAACGACAGCATTTTTGAGTTCCTCCGTAAGCGCCATACGTGTCAGGTGACTCGTGTTTATCTTACAATGCTCGTACCTGTCCCTCCCTTTCACAGATTTAAACTTTACTTTGAAAGTAAGTGTTTTTACTTTGAAAGTAAGTGTTCCCATACGATGCTGCCACCGTCGGAGCCCCCGAGACTAGAAAATACGGCTTTTGAGATCGATTTACATATCTAAGATCGAAGGGAAATGTCAACACATTATGCATGGTGGGTTTCCATAGGCCTCGTTGATGCCTTCCCCCATATGCTAATGGCGGTGAGAGTCGTGGAGATCAATACTAGACGACTCAAACTAGACCTTTTACGAAGATTCGGGGAAACAGATCGAACGGAGGTATGTATAAATGTATGTATGTATTTCATACACGCTAGTAAGATTCCTCCAGTCTAACGGACGTATGTTATCATTTCATCGCGCCAGTGATGGTGTATGACTGAGAGGTTGAATGATTGGTAATGTTATTCAGTCTTCCTCTGAACGATCCCTTAAGGTTAATCGCTCCTTTGGTTTGAAACAAGGAACTCAGCGGTCTATACTTGGTTATCGTCATGGACACGAGAACGGAGGAAATGCACGCTAGATTTAGCATTCTAGAACTTGAGAGAGAGAGAGAGAGAGAGAGAGAGAGAGAGAGAGAGAGAGAGAGAGAGAGAGAGAGAGAGAGAGAGAGAGAGCTACCTCGCTGGAAGTGAGGGGGAATGCTATTTCATGTGTGGCGGGGTGGCGACGAGAATGGATGAAGGCAGTAAGTATATATGTATGTGCCTGTTCATGTATATGTATGTATACGTTGAAATGTATGTGTATGTATATCTGCGTGTATGGGCGTTTATGTATATATATATATATATATGTGTGTATATGGGTGGTTGGGTCATTCTTCGTCTGTTTCCTTGCGCTACATCGCTGACGCGGGAAACACCAGTTAAGTATATATATATATATATATATATATATATATATATAAAATGAAATTTCAGTGCATCGCATTACCAGGAGGTGCGTCACAGGTGGCCGGCCTGTGAGTTACATTACCGTAGAGAAAACTTAAGACGATGCTGGAGGAGAGAGAGAGGGCCGGAATGCCTGGCCCTTGGGACGTCTAACAGCAAACCATTCTTCTCCATTTGCGTATAATTCTCATTTATATAACGAGGCAACCATACGCGCGCGTGGGCCTGAGTGCCCCTGGCCACAGCGTTGGGAGGAGGGAAGAGGCCGTTGTGGTGAGATGAATTGGATAATATGGAGGAAAAGGAAACACGCAGACAAGGTGAGGTGAAATATGGCTGAGTGATGATAGCCCCTGATGGTTCCTGTACAGTACAGCAGGTCAGGAGGTGGTGTTGGGTTATCTTGTACAGTACAGCAGGTCAGGAGGTGGTGTTGGGTTATCTTGTACAGTACAACAGGTCAGGAGGTGGTGTTGGGTTATCTTGCACAGTACAGCAGGTCAGGAGGTGGTGTTGGGTTATCTTGTACAGTACAGCAGGTCAGGAGGTGGTGTTGGGTTATCTTGTACAGTACAGCAGGTCAGGAGGTGGTGTTGGGTTATCTTGTACAGTACGGCAGGTCAGGAGGTGGTGTTGGGTTATCTTGTACAGTACGGCAGGTCAGGAGGTGGTGTTGGGTTATCTTGTACAGTACAGCAGGTCAGGAGGTGGTGTTACGTTATCTTGTACAGTACAGCAGGTCAGGAGGTGGTGTTAGGTTATCTTTACGTATATGTTTGCAGTTCAAGAAAACACACATCGTTGTTCAGCGTATCCTGGTATGAACTTACAACATAAGGTAGACGCAGAAGATAGACACCCAACACGACTTAAGGACTGTTTACACTACTCTAGACTAACACACTCACCCTCGTCTTATTTCTGAATCCTCCCACTATACATACTTCTGAACCCTCCCACTATACATACTTCTGAACCCTCTCACTATACATACTTCTCAACCCTCTCACTATACATACTTCTGAGCCCTCCCAGTTTACATGCACTATTTTTGACCCTTAACATCAACTGACCATTACATTATTTCTTTAACTTCTAACTTGGAACACCCATCTTTTAACCCCTCTGTAGAAACACCAACTTTGGCACTGTGTGAGAGCTCAGGGATCATCCCTCCACGCCTGCTTCACTAACTTTCCCTGTGGCGGGTTCTGGTTCGCTGGCCAGAATGCCTCACGTTGTGCTGAACGTATAGCAGAGGTTATCCTGGCTAGGGTGGAGTCCTGCATCCAGTCTATTCATCTCTTCCCTCCAAGAATGGTTTCGTCGTTCTTGCTTTGATGCCTTTCGCTTTCGGGACAGAACGTGGTGGGCCATGAAACTCTTCCCTTCCCTTAATTCCACCTTCCTTTAATTTCTGCTTGAAAGAACAGTATTTTCTTCTTTTTTTTCGCGAAGTGAAGATGACCTTCATAACAAGAGAGTGTACAGATATGACTTCTTCTTCTACCGACCAATTCCTCTGGTCCTTAACTAAGAACACCTCCACCAACTTCTGTCATTCAGCTCCTCCTGTATTCCAGCCTAATCAGTCTACCGTGAACTCTCCCGTTGATAAAACCCGCCCTTTTTGGAGCTCAATTGTCCTCTCATTCATCTTTGAATGATTTTCCTGCTAATCCTTCGCCCATCCTCTGGCCCTATGCCATATCCTCTTTGTTACGTAAGGTCTTCCGGGTACTTTACCAGCTCCAGGTGGAAAAGGCGTATTACCCAGATGGTACAACTCCTCTACTTAAAAGAGATCGTGCCTTTGAGCAAGCACCGATCCATGCTTATCTATATTCCTCATCTGTAAAACCCAGATATTTTTCCTCATGGAAGCATGTTCTTTTGGTGCATCCCATCTCTAAGAAAGAAGACCCCCCTCTGACCCTACCTACAATCGCCCCATTGCTCTCACTTCCACAATCTCTAATTTATTTGATACCATATGACTCTTAATTCCTCAAACGCTCAAGAATTCCACTACCTTTTTCTCCGATCACCAATATGGATTCCGCAGTGCTTAGATGTGCTAGTGTACTCTTTAGTATTACTCATTTCTGGGACACCGCCCCCATGGATTTTGGTTAAGCCTCACTCATGGCCTTCATCATCTCCAAAACACATGACAAGGTCAGACATAAGCCTTTGCTGTCCACAATTCTTCCCTTTGTCTTTACTGTTTCTCTCTCTTTTCTGATGCATGGTTTCCTCCTCAGCCTTTCTCTTGTAATAGTCACTGAAGAAGCGGCCTTTCCCCTCTAATCCTACCAGCAATGGCGTCCCTAATGTTTCTGTCTTGTCACCTACATTCTTTCTTTTTTCCATGCATGATCTCTCTTCAACGTCTAACTCTATCATTCACTTTTATGCTATCTCCACTTCACGTACCTTCAACTTGCCTTCCCCTCCTCATCGAACTGCCCAGTCCCTTTCTTGTACTGAGCATATTTTGTCTCATTTTCCTCCTGTGCAGCGTTTCGAAGAAGAGAAGCGGTAACTGAGTTAGATATGACAGTGTCGAAATGCAATTTCCCCCCACTGCCTCTTTCCAAGAATTACTCGAACCCTCTGTTCACTCTCAAAACACCGCGCTGTAGTCCTATGATACCATAAGCTTGTTACGCATCTCCTTAAAAGTGTCTAAGGAAAGCCATCACAAAGTCTACTTCCCGAAAGCCAAGAGTGTTGTATGGGTACGGGAATTATAATTTCCATGTGTATCACATCTGCAGGGGTTTTATTCGCCCAGGCGTGGAGTGCTGCTCACATAACAGTGGTGGTTTTTTCCTCTCGCCTTCCCATTAACGAGAGTGGAATCAAAAGGCTTCCATCTCATCAACTCTCGCGGGAACATCTCTCTTCAACCATCCGTATCTGTACGCCACGACGTTGCTGCTGCTGCTCTCTCTCTCTCTCTCTCTCTCTCTCTCTCTCTCTCTCTCTCTCTCTCTCTCTCTCTCTCTCTCTCTCTCTCTCTCTCTAGGCTTGGGCATTAGGCACTCTTCCAGCCGCTG
>NC_092243.1:11663483-11695983 GCF_036320965.1 Panulirus ornatus | reverse complement strand
GGGAATTCTGGTCTTAGTGCTGCCACCTGGTCAACGCGTAACTCTTCATCACTCACGTACGAGGAATCGCCATTAAAAGCATGACATATAAAGCATAGTATTTAGGCTGTCAGCCATTTACGTATGTGTGGCACTTTGAACCCTGTCAGTGTAGCTCACTCATGTGCTTTATCCAGAACGCATAAGTGTCCAGCTGTACTTAAACTTCTCCTATGATGAGTTCAATAGTTACTTTCACCATTTCCCAGTTCAGTTTCTGTATACGAAGGGATTTAACAGGGTGGGAGGGTTGGATAAACCCTTGCATGGTTACGAGGGAAATAGAAGTGCCAATTGTTTCATTATCAAACCCCTTCAGGGACGATGTATGTGATTCCATTTGAGAAAGAAATGCAGGTGAGGCGGAGTCATCTATTAAGGGGACTGTGTGCCTGCGAGACGATTTGATGAGGAGGGTATGGAGATCTGCAAAAGCTGACTGGATTGCCCGAAGTGAGGGGAAAAAAAAAACCGTGAATAATCCTGTTAAGTTAATTGGAAATTTCACTGGGGCAGGAACACAGACGGACGTAAACGTATTTACATTAAGGTTTCAGAATGTCGAAACCATAGTTGCATTCGAGGCTCATGTGAGCATTTCTTTTTCTTGCACTTCCCTACAGACATTTTTGCAAGAAAACCGAGGCAAAGATTATGTCCTCAAGCAGATGGACGAGTTATGATGATGGGTTGTGTTATGTCGTGGACAATGCATGACTGCAATAGACTTCCTGATACCAAGGAGATCTCACTTGATTCATGGTAAATCTACTTTGCTGAAATAAAAGTATTTAGTTTATATTGATGGAACACAGAGGCAAAGTCTGATCTCCTCACCCCTCCACCACACGACGGGTCCTGTCGAGGGGAATGTGGAATGAAACACAAAAGATCATCCTTGAGCCCTCTTACTCCACCCCGTCAGGAAACGCTGAACACATTAAGCCTCTTGACTCTCCCCACCCACCACCTGGAGCTCATACGACAGTCTGGGAAGAAGCCGCAGTACCATCCTCACCACCGACATCTCCTGCCACCAGAGATCCCCCGCTCCCGAGGTGCAGTTCGGTGCCACACCCGCATCGAACCCACCCGTAGTCACGCAGACCGTAACAAGAGCAGTCCCATTCCAGCCACTGTGAACCTGGCCTCCTCAAGACACACTACCTAAGTTAGAGACATCGCCATTCCAGGGGAAAAAGAGATCATAAACAAAGAACCTATTAGATTTCCAGTAGAAAGTGAGTATATATGTTTTATATAAATCGGAAAGCTTTTTTTGAATCATTTGCATCTGAACTACTGGCAGACATTTGTCACTGCACCACATACGAGGCTGGTAAAGAAGCTGGATCTCCAAGCAAGTATGAGTGAGAGACTAATTTAGATGGACAGATTACCTTGGTGGAAGGGAACAGAGGACGCTGGTCAGGGAAAACCTTTTCGATCTGAGTGGAGGTCACCGATGGCCTGCCACAAAATTCGCTTCTGGGATCATTGATTTTCTTTTCTGAGCAGCCTTCCGGATGGATTGAACACCTACCCGAATATGCTTGAGGATGATGCCAAAGTCATGGGGAAATGAAAAGCGAGGACACTTGTGCCAACTTACAAAGGGGCCTAGGCAGACTCCAAAGTTGGTCTGGTACATGGTTGATGAAATTCAATCTCAGTAAGTGTAAAGTGAAGAGGAAAGGTCAGAGCGAAAGGAAGGCCACAGTCTGAGTATCATCTAGAAGGAAATAAACTCGAGAATATGTGTGAGACAGAATAACTTGGGAGTCGACATTGTTCTTGATATATTCCCAGAATCCCATTCAAGATGAGACGTTAGGGAGATCAACTGTCTGATGGCAATTACTGGAGCTATATTTATGTTCATCCATAAAAGGAAATATTCAGTAAACTGTGTAACGTCATGCACAGGGCCAAAACTAGACTATGCTTCTCAAGTGTGGTCACCTACAGAAGACACGCCTTCCAGTACAGCACAAATTAGTTATTACAAGCAGATAATCACACACACACAGACACACACACACACACACACACACACACACACACACACACACACACACACACCTTCATCATCATCATCGTAGCAGAGGTACAAATCTACACTACCCAACACTGGAATGATATTTGCCGACTAGCTTTTGCTGACGTTAACAAACGAATTGGAATAATTGCTGTCCGTTGTTTTTACAACAGCTCCTGTAATTGTTGTCCATTGTTTGTACAGCAGCTCCTGTAATTGTTGTCCATTGTTTGTACAGCTGCTCCTGTAATTGTTGTCCATTGTTTGTACAGCTGCTCCTGTAATTGTTGTCCATTGTTTGTACAGCAGTTCCTGTAATTGTTGTCCATTGTTTGTACAGCAGCTCCTGTAATTGTTGTCCATTGTTTGTACAGCAGCTCCTGTAATTGTTGTCCATTGTTTGTACAGCAGCTCCTGTAATAGCAGACCTGAATATCTAACGCCCAGGAAATATTCGCCAGCAAGCGTCATCAAAGTTCTTGAATATTTAACGCCCAGGGAATATTCGCCAGTAAGCGTCGCTATACTTCGTGAATATCCGATGTTCAGGTAATATTCGCCAGAGAACGTTACAAGACTTCTTGAAAATCCAGTGTTCAAGAAGATTTTTTGTATTCTTTCTTTTCTTTTTCTTTTCATTTCGACACAACGTTTTCATTTCTAGTCTTTTCGCCGTTCTCTGTGGATTTGTTCTATAACAACAAGAACAAGAATATATATATATATATATATATATATATATATATATATATATATATATATATATATATATATATATATATATATATATATATATATATATATATTTATATATATATATATATATATATATATATATATATATATATATATATATATATATATATATATATATATATATATATATATTTATATATATATATATATATATATATATATATATATATATATATATATATATATATATATATATATATATATATATATATATATCCCTGGGGATAGGGGAGAAAGAATACTTCCCACGTATTCCCTGCGTGTCGTAGAAGGCGACTAAAAGGGGAGGGAGCGGGGGGCTGGAAATCTTCCCCTCTCGTTTTTTTTTTAATTTTCCAAAACAAGGAACAGAGAAGGGGGCCAGGTGAGGATATTCCCTCAAGGGCCCAGTCCTCTGTTCTTAACGCTACCTCGCTAACGCGGGAAATGGCGAATAGTGTGAAAAAAAAAAATATATATATATATATATATTGAAATATAACGGTTTTCGATACCCTATTTTTTTTAAAGAGACGTTAAAAATTTAAAGGTTATAAGGCTCGGGGCTACTGGCCATTTTTATAAATGTTCCTACCTAGGGTAACTTTCCTAAAGGAAAAAAAAAGACAAAAAAAATTCCCATATGTGAGCTATACCAAAAGGGGCTTTTTCTATACAAAATGATCTGAAAAGATTTTGAAATAGGGGCGTTGTCATGCCAGTCGACGGATAGATGAATACAAAAGATCTAAATTCTGTTCTATTTTCCTTGAAACAGAACAACTGACTTATATTTTTCTCTTGTGTCTCCCTTGATGATGTGATTATTCCACGAAAGTGCACTTGGGAACTTATCGTGTTTCGTATTTTTTTTTTTTTTTTTTTTTTTTTTTTTTTTTTTTTTAATTTTCCAAAAGAAGGAACAGAGAAGGGGGCCAGGTGAGGATATTCCCTCTAAGGCCCAGTCCTCTGTTCTTAACGCTACCTCGCTAATGCGGGAAATGGCGAATAGTATGAAAGAAAGAAAGATATATATATATATATATATATATATATATATATATATATATATATATATATATATACATATATCCCTGGGGATAGGGGGAAAGAATACTTCCCACGTATTCCCTGCCTGTCGTAGAAGGCGACTAAAAGGTAAGGGAGCGGGGGGCTGGAAACCTTCCCCTCTCATTTCTTTTTTTTAATTTTCCCAAGGAATGAACAGAGAAGGGGGCCGGGTGAGTATGTTTTCTCAGAGGCCCAGTCCTCTGTTGTTAACACTACCTCGCTGGGGCGGGAAATGGCGAATAGCATGAAAGAAAGAAATATATATATATATATATATATATATATATATATATATATATATATATATATATATATATATATATATATATATATATATATACTTGCAATTTGTATTGGTGCCTGAGGTAACCTCTCACTCGTAAGGAGAAAGTGGAGGGAACGACAGTGGACAGTTAGAACAACGACCCACCTGACATGTCCAGGAAGAGAGAGACACGAGTTCCCCCGGACACTATGTACACACACACACACACACACACACACACACACCTCCGATATGACATGGCCGGCCCGCTCACCAGAGTGCGTCGATTCATTTACATAGGGACCATGTAATTAATCGAAAGTAAATACGCGAGAGCTCCAAGCGGAGGCAGATTAACCAAATGACTAAAGCTAGACAGAACAGCCAACACAAGACAACTGTGTTGCCCCGAAATTGGCAATTACTCCCCAGTGTCTGAACCAACACTTGGCTCAACACTCGACATTAATATCAGGACGAGAGGACTGGGATTTTCTGGACGGTTTGTGTGTACTGGATCCAGGAAAGGTTGAGTTAGCTTCTTTCGAATAAAGAATTTGCCTGTAAATGTTCTGGGTTCGTGACTGAGGGATAATTGACTGTGTGTGTGTGTGTGTGTGTGTGTGTGTGTGTGATTAGATAAAGACAGATGATACACAGTTGAGGTATTACAGAACAGGAAGGTAATGACAGTAGCTTGTTAACAAATTATAGATGTGCTTAAGGTCAATGTGTGTGTGTGTGTGTGTGTGTGTGTGTGTGTGTGTGTGTGATTAGATAAAGACAGATGATACACAGTTGAGGTATTACAGAACAGGAAGGTAATGACAGTAGCTTGTTAACAAATTATAGATGTGCTTAAGGTCAATGTGTGTGTGTGTGTGTGTGTGTGTGTGTGTGTGTGTGTGTGTGATTAGATAAAGACAGATGATACACAGTTAAGGTATTACAGAACAGGAAGGTAATGACAGTAGCTTGTTAACAAATTGTAAATGTGCTTAAGGTCAATGTGTGTGTGTGTTTGTGTGTTTGTGTGTGTGTGTGTGTGTGTGTGTGTGTGTGTGTGTGTGCGTGTGTGATTAGATAAAGACATCATACACAGTTAAGGTATTACAGAACAGGAAGGTAATGATAGTAACTTGTTAACAAATCATAAATGTGCTTAAGGTCAATGTGTGTGTGTGTGTGTGTGTGTATGTGTGTGTGTGTGTGTGTGTGTGTGTGTGTGTGTGTGTGTGTGTGTGTGTGTGTGTGTGTGTGTGATTAGATAAAGATAGATGATACACAGTTAAGGTATTACAGAACAGGAGGTAATGACAGTAGCTTGTTAACAAATCATAAATGTGCTTAAGGTCAATGTGTGTGTGTGTGTGTGTGTGTGTGTGTGTGTGTGTGTGTGTGTGTGTGTGTGTGTGTGCATCTTTCCTTTGTTTCAGAACACGTCCTCGTAGGAGTGTCTGGGGGGCTGCAACATGGACCAGTTCATTGCAATTGATAAGTCTTTCCCACATGACCCCTGTATAATGCACCACCACACTCTCCCACAGATACATCGAAAAAGAAAAAAATGGAAAAAAAAATTTCGTAACATAACAAGTTCGTCAAAACTGCTGCGCTAAACTCGATATTGTTTTTCTATATTTTGCATTTTGCAATTTTTTTTCTCCCCATTTTCTTTTTTCTTTACGAGTGTGAATATCCTGTGCGAGAAAATAAAGATCTTGAACATTTAAATATCTGTTTGATCCGTAATTTCTCCAAAAAAAAGATAGTGTAGGGATAATGATGATAATCTTAAAAGTACAATATTCAATTCATTACTTGCAATATATATATATATATATATATATATATATATATATATATATATATATATATATATATATATATATATGTATATATATATATATATATATATATATATATATATATATATATATATATATATATATATATATATATATATATACATATATATATATATATATATATATATATATATATATATATATATATATATATATATATATATATATATATATATATATATATATATATATATTATGTGGGTGTGTGGGCGTTTATGTATATGCATGTGTATGTGGGTGGGTTGGGCCATTCTTTCGTCTGTTTCCTTGCGCTACCTAGTTAAAGCGGGAGACAGCGATTAAGTATATATATATATATATATATATATATATATATATATATATATATATATATATATATATATATATATATATATATATATTGTCCCTGGGGATAGGGGAGAAAGAATACTTCCCACGTATTCCCTGCGTGTCGTAGAAGGCGACTAAAGGGGGAGGGAGCGGGGGGCTGGAAATCTTCCCCTCTCGTTTTTTAATTTTCCAAAACAAGGAACAGAGAAGGGGGCCAGGTGAGGATATTCCCTCCAAGGCCCAGTCCTCTGTTCTTAACGCTACCTCGCTAACGCGGGAAATGGCGAATAGTTTGAAAGAAAGAAAATATATATATATATATATATATATATATATATATATATATATATATATATATATATATATATATATATATATATATTCTTATCTTATTGACTTGAGTATATCCGTACATGTTTTCAATATTCATTTATTCATGGATGTTTTGCTGGTCTTCTGTAAGCTGTAAACGAGAAAATACTTTTGCGTTCTGACATAAAGTAGAGCAGTTTTTTAACGTTATATCAAAAGATACGATAGGTACAAAATGCTGACCCGGACGACATATCAAATGCTAACATATTTCATCATTTTTTCCTTATGTTCTTTGAGACTTACATATCTACTGCTTTACTTTACCGTATATATATATATATATATATATATATATATATATATATATATATATATATATATATATATATATATATATATATATATATCTTTTCTTTCTTTCAAACTATTGGCCATTTCCCGCATTGGCGAGGTAGCGTTAAGAACAGAGGACTGGGCCTTTAAGAGAATATCTTTATAACCATATGAAGGTGTTTCACGCAATTAATGGGTGGTTCCAGAATGACATTTTCGCCCTTAATGACCCCCCCAGGTAGTCGATAGGCTTAAAGCTGAGGTAACGAACGACACCTAACCCCATTTAGTGGCATCCCGTAGTTTTACATCACCTGTGAATGCTTCCTCACTGAAACATATGTTTATTTCCAAATCCTCTTATACTTTATCTTCACCGATTCTCCTCGGCACATTAACCTTCCATTATCTGATATTCACATAAGATATTCAAATCTTCACTTAGACCGTCTTATGAGAAAAAAATTTTCTACCCCCATTTTCATATCCGTGGAACTCATACCATTATCGCTCCCACTACTACGTGACTTAACCACATTTCATAACTTTCATATTTCGTATGGATTCACAGGTGTTTGGTCCTCCTTCCGCGCTCTCTCTGTCTGTGTAAGGGTGAGATCTTTAGACATTTCAAAAGCTTTTTTATTTCTAGTCTCACTCCACGTCTTGATGACATGTATTATAACCTTTACGAACAACTGCTGTCGTCACTCATGACGTAAATGCACTGGAAAACGTTACTGGTCATGGTAGTTCACCAAACAACCACTTAATTGGGTTTAGTGAATCAGGCATTTTGCGTGCTCAGTTCTACTCCCTGTGTTGTAGCAATTTGCTTTTATTTTTGGAAATATAGACGAATGTGTTTATCAAAATAAAGGTATTGTGTTCATTGTTATATATCATAATGTTAACAATGGACTTTCATTCGAATGTGGAGCTTAAACCGAATAGATATACGGGATTAATTCCATATGAATGTGTAGCTTGGACTACACTAACATTTAGGATTAATTCCGTATGAATGTGTAGCTTAGACTACACCAATATACGGGATTGATTCCGTATGAATGTGGAGCTTGGACTACACTAACATTCAGGATTATTTCCGTATGAATGTGTAGCTTAGACTACATGAACATACGGGATTAATTCCGTATGAATGTGTAGCTTAGACTACACGAACATACGGGATGAATGCCGTCTGAATGTGGAGCTTGGTCTACACTAACATACAGGGCTAATTCCGTATGAATGTGTAGCTTAGACTACACCAATATACGAGATTAATTCCGTATGAATGTGTAGCTTGGTTTGCACTAACATTCAGGATTAATTTCGTATGAATGTGTCGCTTAGACTACACGAAATACGGGATAAATTCCGTATGAATGTGGAGCTTGGTCTACACTAACATACGGGACTAATTCCATATTGAATGTGTACCTTCGACCACACCAACACACATTGACTCAGCGTAACTTTTGAAAGGTTGCAGAGGCTGTGTGGGTCTGTTAATGCACTGATCATTGTTGCCATCTACCACACCATTTTTTTATTATCATCTTATTCTACATCCATTGTTCCGATCTACAACACCAATATTACTATCATGTTCATCTTGGGTGAGGTGAGATCTGAGTTTATGAATATCTTTTTCGTGTGTTTTCTCTCCGATATCCGTCTGAGTCATGGAAAATGTGTTGTCCTGCGAGGCAAAGTGGTATCATTTTTGGCAAGTCTCCCCTTAACGGACTTGGGCGGTTGAACGCGTCTGTCTGTCTGCCTGTCTGTCTGTGTCTTCAAACTCCTCCTGATGTATTCGATGGATCTCCGTCAAACTCGGCAGTGATGTTCGATCATACCAAAAACGAACACCACAAAAGTGTTAGCAGACAGTAATGATGAGTTCTCCCTACAAGTAATATTCTCTGTAATCGCCAGTCAAACACTGAAAACGTGTGAAATCGCAACGTCATAAAAAAGGGCTGCAGTTGGCCTAGTTTAGTTAACCCAGACCATTGGCGATGTAAGGATGTAGCCAGTGTGTCCGTGTTTGTGGGAGTGTTTCTTTTTTTTTAACCTTTTTTCTGGCAGTGTTGCCGCCCTCAGTGTTCCGTTGTGAAAAGTGTTTACATATCCGTGCGGATAAGAACAATGGCTAACCATTCACAATCGTCTCCATTTGGTGTATAGATATTTAGATATTGTTAACATTCAGTTAGTGTTGTGAAGATAAACATTCGTTCCTCACAAGTTGCCGGCAGAATGTGGAGTAAAAAAGATTGTAGTGGTATCCATCTGGATGAAGAAGTCACACTGAGGGTGTTCCTTGATGACTGGATGGAGGTAAGCAATGTTTTCGTTAAGATTTTTAGACTCGTTTGACGCTACTGGTGAGCCGCCTCGGGATCCCGGATGCAAGGGGGTGTTGCTGTCTCCACATTATCCGTCTGTAGATCATTATCTGAGCTTTGATTGCGATGGAATTTATAGACGATGTAAGTGAATAGTTATGGTTTATATGGCTTACATCGAAGCTAAAAAGAAAATGAATAAATTCATATATAATTGTTATAGAAAATACTTTTAGCATGTGATTCCGTATAGTTATATAAATTTTTTTCATATGTGTTAGTAAAAAAGAATGCTCGATGAGGTGTTCAGAATCATTTGGGTGAAGATAATGGTATTTCTACCTTAGCCAGAACGTATCTTATCAAATTATGATGTGAATATATTTGGCTCTAGAGTGAAGCACATCAAAACACCGAAACCATGTGCAAGTGAGTCACCTGGCCGAAGACCTGAAGTTGCTGATATTCGAGACAGTTCCGGAACAAAGAAAAGGCCTCATTGCCTCACATCTGCATTCTAACTGCAATATATAATGTATTGAAACCGGAGCCCCCTGTCCTCAACCAGCCCCTACAGACCTTTCTGTGGTTTACCCCATCGCATCATATACCTTAGTTTAGCCCAATGAAAGCACGTCGTCCCATATATTCCAAGTTGTTCCGGTTCGCTTTATCCCCTGCACGCCTAGCACCCTCTTGCATATTCAGGCTCCAAACCTTTAAAGTATCTTTTTCAACTCCTTCTGCCTAGATAGTTACCTTATTTTCCTTATTCCCGCCACTTCTGTCGCGTATACCCTCTTAGTCATCCTTTCCTCATTCTTCATATCCATACGTCCAAACCATTTCATCACACCCTCCTCACCTTTCTCGTATATACGCCTCTTACTACCACACTTCTCTAGTTGCCTATTATTTCTTATTCCATCAACAGTCTACGCTTCGCACTCATACAGCACCAACGGGACTTGCTATACCATCAAACATGTTCATCTTCACCCTTAAATACCTGAGCCACCTCACCCACCGTGTGGCTCACATCAGCTCTCATGGTTCCATTCGCTGTCACATCCACTCCCAGGTATCTGAAACACTCCACCACAGCCCCGTATTTCTCGCTGCCACACACCCCTGGCTTCCTCGTACACTGGTTGCCGGCAACCAGTTCGAGAGAACCATGACTGTGAAATTTTCCTCTCTCTTCTATTTACTTCTGCTAGACGAAGCTAATCCAAGCGTTCTCTTCGCCAACTTCTCTTGAGCCGATATATTCCACGAATTTTAATTTTTTCGCATCATATAGTCTCTCGTGTGTGTGTGTGTGTGTATGTGTGTGTGTGTGTGTGTACTATTCTGTGTTACGGGGGGAAAGTTTTATGTTCGTGTTGCCCCCGTCTCTTAACTTTTAAATGTAACATATCTACTCCTGTGTGTGCATGTACATAAACACACACACACACGTAATTACCTATTCATACTGTACGAGGAGGGGGTTTTACACTCGTGGTGACCCATCTCTCTCGAACGTTCATCGCCTTCATCCCAGTTTTTAAGCTTCTGTTCTGCTGTCTCTATTTACTCTGTACACATTTCATTTCATTCATCCACCACTCTTATGGTGAACTTTTACAAGTTTCTGTCTTAATTTCATATCATGTCCCTTGGTTAATGTATCCTAACATCTTTCGAAGAATTATTCAATCTCCGTCTCTTAATTCTGCTTGTAGACTCTAAGGTTGTCAAATTTAAGGTGTCTAGTCCTTCTCTGGAACTCAACTCTCTTCATTTACTGGAACCATATTTGTTGCACTCCTCCAGACCTTCTCGGTTAGCTCTTTGTGCTTCTTTGAAGGTCGTTGAACAAAATGTAAGATACATTTTCTAACTATGGCTTAATGATGAATGTTAAAAAGGTTGCTGAATGTTTTCCTTATCCATATATATGAACGTTTGTCCAATATTTGCCGGCAGACAGTTCGTCTTCTGTACTGTGCCCTCTTAGTGTGAGGCTGTGTTAACAAGTCATGGACGTTGTCAACTACCAATTCCCTCACACACACAGATTCCTGCAGCTTATTTTCTGCTGGATGGTACTCAGTATGAGGGCCATATTTCACTGTGTCTCATCCTGATTAGACTTACTCTGTAGAGTTTTCATCTGCCATGTATCAGATCAAGTTTGGAGATTTCCAGGGTCTTCTTGTATGTGTGTGTGCGTGTGTGTAAAATCCTAGTCACTTTTTATATGTTTATGCTCGTGTCTGATTACTGTTTGTGTTTTAGAGAGAGAGAGAGAGAGAGAGAGAGAGAGAGAGAGAGAGAGAGAGAGAGAGAGAGAGAGAGAGAGATTCAAAATTCGTATTGCCCAGTCCTTCCATGTGTGTTTATGTAATTACCTGTTAGTACTGTACGGAGTGGATGTGTTGGTGTGTGATTAGCATTATATGATTACTAGTTGTTACGGAGAGAAAGCTTTACACTCTGTTTGCCCTGTTTCTTAACCTTGTATATCTATATAGTATCATTACTCCTGTGTATGTATGTGTGTACGTTTGGAATCATCATCTAGTTACATGTTGATACAGTATAAGGGAACGTTATGTACTCATAGCGCTCCATTACTCCTGTGTATGTATGTGTGTATGTTTGGAATCATCATCTAGTTACATGTTAATACAGTATAAGGGAACGTTATGTACTCATAGCGCTCCATTATCCAAGCTACCTTGGAGTAAATTATGTGACGCGACCGTTTCTCGTCCATACGATTGTTCGCTTGTGTCTTCGAAGGTCCACGGCTGTCCTCTGATAGAAGTCTAAACGCAGCAGTGATGGTAAAATGAATATTATAAAGATTATGCATAGATGAGAAACAGCTATTCTTGTTATTACAGCAGAATGCTGGACACTGCTTATCTACAAAGACCTAATCAAACTACCAGTTGGATGGTCAGATCACCAGTAAACTGTCGTGTTGACCTGCCCATTGTGTACAATAGTTTCCGCACCAAAGCATATCTGGTTTTTAAGAATTTTGACTCACCCTAGACTTATGTAATGCCAATTTAACGTGAAAATGACACCCGGCATCAGATTTAGTTCACAGCTCAGTGTGTTAGGTGGCGCTATCAGAAAACTCAGCTGTTCTGTACTTGTCGTCTGTTATGTTGATAATTTGTTTAGTGTCTGCAGAAATAGTACAATTTCATACAAAATACTGAAGTTTCGCTGATTCCCGAAAGACTTCTGAAGGGAAAGACTTAAAGGTTAGAGTATTTAACAATGACAAATATCTTTACTGGAATTATTTCATTATTTCATGAAGGAATGGCGACCCCCCATGTGACCGTAGCCTAAATTCTATGGCCATATATTGAAGACTTTTCATAATTCTTCGTAAGTGCTGATAAGGATTTGAACTTAAAGCAAGGGAGAAAGAACTGTAGTTGTGGAGATATATCAAATCAGAACCGATTCCGCAGGTAAGGAAAGTTTTCCCCGTCATCCTCAAAATGGCACGATTCATTCAAGTTTAGGGACACCACAAACATTAAGTATTTGAAAATATATTAATACATTCAGTATCATTAAGTTAAGGTGATGTAGACTGGGGAGTATGGTTTCAATTTTCTTCATCTTTTTTCACTGCAAACTTTTGGAAGGTATGATGAATATAATTAAGTTGAAAGTTTGTGAAACATTTATAAAGAAAACGTATGGAAACCTATCTTATTGTCATTTTCTATGAGCTCACCGTACCTTAATTATTGGTATCTTTCGGTCATAGCTAAAACACTACTGACCAAAATTACATTTTCTTTCCAAGTCACTTTTTTTCTACCAGACAACACAGTCGTGGGTCAGTCAGGCCTCTTCTTGTCTGTCTTTCTCATGTAAACTCATGTATACAATATTGGTTACCTGAAGGTGGAAATAGCGAGAGCACTCGGCGAAAACAGATAAAACTTGCGAAAATATCGACACGATGGAATACAAAAATCGTAGCTTGTTTTCCCCAAATGATAGGGAAAGTTTGTTATATTTAGGTTAACAGGGAAAGTTCGGTATAATTGGGCTGTTTGGGAGAGTTAGGTAATTTTTTTCTTTTTATGGATTCCATTTAGTCCCAGAATACTAGCCTAAATTTGGACTGAATGACTGATTTCTCTGAATATTGATGGATTGATTTTTGCAATGCTAGTGTAATGGTCACAGAAATGGTTGCAGAGCATGATTTCGATGATTGCATTATATTAAGCAACGATAAACAGGGTTCAGAAGTAACGAAACTTTTAACCAAGTAACCATAATGACACTGTGGTAATTTATCAGTTTAACTCCGCATCGATAAATGACCATGTATGTAATACATGCTCCATGTAATTCATTGTGACTACACAGAGTGCCTGCGGAGCATAATTTGGATCATGAATTATTGTTCAGTTATGGAATTAGATAATTCAGTAGTAGAAAATGAGCAAAATCTATAAAGCATCATTTGACCTCCCTTAACCGTCATAGTTTCCTAAGATTTTCATTAATGTAATACCAACGCGGTACCAGATGACATCAAACAGACGATACAGCTCGATTCTCACTGGGAGACGAGAATATCATTGTATTTCTATCATCATATAGGTGACTAGGAATGGTTTTTCGAGGTTCTGTTGATATTTGATAATTGTATGCCCTACATCTACATTAACTAACCCATATTTTCCTTGACATATCACTTTATTTGATATCATTCGCGATAATATAATGCGGTAAGTGATTTTATAATCAGCAATCGAAAAGTATAGAGTATTCAGATCTTAAGTAAATATATGTCAAAAGCCAATTTCGATGCGGACCTAAACTGATAAATTACCAATATTATCTACTATAATTTATTTGCTCTTATTGAAACTTTTATGAGTTTATTATCATTTTTATTATCATAATTATTATTATAATTATTATTATTATTATTATTATTATTATTATTATTATTATCATTATTATCATTATTATTATCATTATTATTATTGGGAGTTGGCATTTGCATGTGTTTTCTATTTACATGGTGCTTTGCTCGCTTTTGTGTTTGGGTCCCATTTTGTCATATATCCTTGTGTTATGCAGGTTTATATGTTTGATTGTCACAGTGAGCTTGAATGGATGTCATGTGAAAATTATGTTTATCTAATCATATTTCAAAGCTGAATGATACTATGAATCTTATCATTCATGTACCCTCTTCCAGCTCATGCTGGAAATAAGATAATTTCATTAGACAGAAGTAACTGGATAACGTATATGAGAGAAATTTTAGAAATTCGAATTATTTACCAATATTTATGTTATTAGAAAACTCAGATTATAAAAAAAGAATTCAATGATGTTTGAATATGGATGCTCAAAATATATATGGTGTTTACAAAAGTTGTCATAAACATATTCTTATAAACTAATCAGTATTAGACAATTCCTTGATGCTTCATATGAATTCAAAAGATATTCGTAGAGAACGTTTTCTATGAAGTGTATTTCAGGAATGATATAAGTTTATCCTAAACCTTATCTATTCGTTCTCCTTTGCACTTTACCAGTTCACCCATAAGGTGATGCTAAGTGTAGCTTTTGGCATATGTCTGAAAGATAATGTGAGAATAGGAGAGTTAGATCTCCTTATAGATGTTCCTTGGTCCACATCCTCTGTGTTTCACTGATCTCGTTGGTCAAGGATTTGATTTGATTTATTCCGGTCACCGCAGCAGATATATTGTGCACCCATTGCTCTCATTCTTAAGCCGGTGACGCAAAAGGATTACAGAGGTCACAAAGGGTCTTAGTCAGATCCCTAGTGGGTGAATAGTATATATGATAATTCATTGTAGATGTTTCATTACATACAGTATGTAGTCTCACGAGTTAAGAGCCATCTCGTTTTAGGGAGTGTGGCGGGAAGTAAGCCCTTCGACGCGTCATGGAGTGAGCAGCCGACATGGGACAGAGGATCAAGACGACGGCGTGTGTCAAGGTCAGTTGCGTTTGCTTTTCAAGGCGTGATAGTACGCTGTGGTGGTGTAATAGGGAGGGAGGCCGTTCCTGTGCCTCAGGGAGTGAGTCTGCCGTTATTTCCCAGGGAGTGAGCCTCTGTAGGATATCAAGGAAAGGATCGTCCACGTTTCATCAGGGAGTGGGTGGTCGTCGTGTTTCAGAGTGAGAAACGGCTCGCTCAGGGAGTGAGCCGTGGTTTGAAGAATGTGTCGTTGTACCGTTTCAGGGAGCGAGCCGTCGTTGCTTCTTAGGGCGTTAACTATGGTCGTTGGTCTGGGAGTGAACCACTGACGTTAGTCAGGGAGTGAAGGGTGTTAATGACCCAGGGGGAGTAAGCGGTCGATATTCCTATAGAGAATGAACTAGCGCATGTATCATGGAGTGAACCCCATGTAGTGTGATACTGGATGAGTTGCTGTAATATGTAAAGGGAGTCTCCCGCTGTAGCATGTCAGGATAATGAGCCACAGGCGTGTGTCGTAAATGCTTCAAGGATCGAACCACCTAACGTTAAAAGTCTCTTAGAAGGATGCGTCCCCGTTTGCCAATGGAGGCAACCGCTGGCGTGTGTCAAGAGATAACCACAGATGTCTGTCAGGTCATAAAAGTGCCTAAGACATAAGCCACTGTCGTTGTTCAAAGAGTGAGTTGTACTTGGTGTTGTAAGGGTGTGGGAAGGTGAAAGCCACTGACGTGAGGCACGGAGTGTTACGTTCGCTGGTGGGTTGGGAGTGGGGATGCTGTGAGTAGGGGTTGATGAACTGTGAGCAAAGGGTGGGCTTTGTATTTCTACATAGGATTTGGTGGTTTGTTGAGGAGTGGTTTGGATGGGAGTGATATGCTGCTGTTACAAGGTATATATATATATATATATATATATATATATATATATATATATGTGTGTGTGTGTGTGTGTGTGTCTTTTCGCTCGTGTTTGTGTTTAGTAATCAACCTGGAAACACTTTTAAGCAGGGTTCAAAACCATCTCTCTCTCTAACTACCATAATTAACTAAGCACAACCAACCCGTTTGCAACAATTGGCGCTGATTTTCTTTTATAAAAAAAAACGGACCATCTCGCGGGGAATCTAGTGGTCCACTGCAGTAATTATTCAGCCGTAAGACACAGTAATGAAATGACTGGCATTACAGGTGGGTAGCGCGGGCGGTCAAGGCCGGCCCGTGTGTCTGCACGTCAGTCATGGTCGGCAACTGAAGACGTCCAACATCAACACTTATTACTAGATCACCACTAGTTACCCCTACCTCAGGCTTACTGCTGGTTTCCCTTCCTCTCTTTATTTCCAAAAATATGCCAAGCAACTCTGTTGTATCATATATCTATCTATCTATCTATCTATCTATCTATCTATCTATCTATCTATCTATATATATATATATATATATATATATATATATATATATATAGGGGAGAAAGATAGGGGAGATAGGGGAGAAAGAATACTTCCCACGTATTCCCTGCGTGTCGTAGAAGGCGACTAAAAGGAGAGGGAGCGGGTGGCTGGAAATCCTCCCCTCTTGGATTTTTTTTTAATTTTCCAAAAGAAGGAACAGAGAAGGGGGCCAGGTGAAGATATTCCCTCAAGAGGCCCAATCCTCTGTTCTTAACGCTACCTTGCTAATGCGGGAAATGGCGAATAGTTTGAAAGAAAGAATATATATATATATATATATATATATATATATATATATATATATATATATATATATATATATATATATATATATATATATATGGGTGGGGAGGTTGTGTAGAAGCGAGTGAAGAGGTTGGTGGAGCAGCTGGGGATGACTGCAGGTAGCTGGGTGAGGCTGGGGTTACACCAGTAGGTGGACAGTGCACACAGTGGTGAGCACTTATTGGCTGAAACGCGATGCTGGGGCGTGTATTACCTACTCCAGCTACATTCCTCCAGTGGGCTGAACCAGTGTATATGAAATGGTCGCGGGAAACCATGGAAAGATGTATGAGGCTTTTCAGTGGATAAGAGAGCTTTGGCATTATGCGTGATAGCTATGAAAGTGGATGTGAGCAACTGAAGCCGTTCTTTCGTCTGTCCGTGGCGCTGTCTCGCTAAGTGGGAAACGGCGAGCTAGTATGAAAACCCCTGTGATAAGGCTGTATTCACTGTTCATGAACGTCATGTGAAGTAACATTACGATGGCACGACATTAGAAAGCCACAATATACGCAGGTTTACTGCCTACACTGGTGCCCACATCTTGTATGATACACTGTACAGGGTCTGGCCCGGCTGTGTGGTGGCTAATGGGTGAGGGAAAAGGAGTTGGGTGAGTTGATTAATGGCCCCTCAGAGTGGAAGGTCAGGTCGTACCAGGAACTTTTAATGGAGGATCACTGGACAATCTTTCCTGTCATTTTTTTTTTCGATAAAGAAATCAATCTAATAATTACTGTAGCTGTAATTGAACTGTAGTTCCCTACTGTGATTGTGTTATTATTCTTTAATCTCGTATATCCTCTGATCTGTATTCATATATGAATGTAATTCACAAAGAATGATTCCCTTAGCGACATTAAGGTTCTTTTGCCCTTCCATGTGTTTGTGAATTACGGCATCGAATATATCAATGTGAGTGATGCATTTTCGATTATTGTCACATGGATTTCAATCCTCATTGTACCAGTTCGAATCGAATGTCCACAACGAATTCGTTCGTCCAGCGTTTGGCCCTGCGTTCAGACGGAGGTGAAGTGTCAAGAAAACAGTGAGGCAGACCTCGGTCTGCCTCACTGTGGCTGCCGTTGAGAAACACTCTCTCTCTCTCTCTCTCTCTCTCTCTCTCTCTCTCTCTCTCTCTCTCTCTCTCTCTCTCTCTCTCTCTCTCTCTCTCTCTCTCTCTCTCTTGAGGCCCTTCTGGGTGTTACGCCGTCAGCATCTAATTGGTTGTCAAGATGCACGTCTCCTCACTCCAGCTTCCGTCCCAGAGACAAGCGGGGATGGGAGGGCGGGGTTCGGGATTTTTTCCCCTCACATCACAGAGGCCTGAGCGAGCGGGTGGTTGGCTTCTAACCTCAGTTTTAATGATGTGTACAACTGCTGGTCTCCTGCTGCTCCTCCTCCTTTTGCTCTTCCTGCTCCTACTATTGCTCCTGCTGCTGCTCCTCCTTCTGCTTCAGCTGCTCCTACTACTGCTCCTGCTGCTGCTCCTCCTTCTGCTTCAGCTGCTCCTACTACTGCTCTTGCTCCTCCTTTTGCTCCTGCTCCTCCTCCTACTACTCCTGCTGCTGCTGCTCCTCCTTCTGCTCCAGCTGCTCCTACTACTGCTCCTGCTGCTGCTCCTCCTCCTTTTGCTCCTGCTGCTCCTACTACTACTCCTGCTGCTCCTGCTCCTGCTCCTCCTGCTGCTACTGCTGCTCCTGCTGCTACTGCTGCTCCTGCTGCTACTGCTCTTCCTGCTGCTTCTTCTCCTTCTGCTGCTCCTCCTGCTCCTGCTCCTGTATCTGCTGCTGCTGCTGCTCCTTCTGCTCCTGCTGTTGCTGGTGGTGGTGAGGTGTTTGCGCCGTGCGTGATCACCTCCTGTGTTGTGGTGACTGGTGTGGGAACTGTCAAGTTCAAATGGTGAACTTGCCAAAGCCGACCACGACTTGGGATACGGAGTTCAACCCGGTAGTGTTCTTATCTCTGCTTAAGATTTGATCATCACCAGATACCAGTTGAGCTTCGTACCTCTCGGTCTACCTCATGACATACGTTTTTTGTATGGACCAAAAATCTATAAATTTTCTGTTATTTTGACGTTGAAAAAGTAGACCCTGGTACCCATCCGTAAGGTTGTGTTTTCCTAACCCGACGTCTGTTTAGTTATCAGGTCGGCAGTGTTGCTACGGAGGACAGGAAACGAAACAGAGAGAGAGAGAGAGAGAGAGAGAGAGAGAGAGAGAGAGAGAGAGAGAGAGAGAGAGAGAGAGAGAGATCAACGCTTTACTTACCGTGATAGGCTGCAAATGTATATATATATATATATATATATATATATATATATATATATATATATATATATATATATATATATATATATATATATATGGATGTATGAGTCACAGTAATAGAGAGGGGAATTTACAATGAACGACTGGAAAAGTAAAATAACACAAAGTAAAATGTAAAATTGAATTGCTACTACATTTCAGCCCAGTCGCTTTACTCGTTGCCTGGTATTAAAGGCGTATGGTCCTGAGGATTTGGCGAAAGGAGTTTTATGCAGTATGTTGTGAGCCCACATAGAAAATGGGATGAGAATATTGTGGACCCACATAGGAAAGGGATGAAAATATTGTGAACCCACAGAGAAAAAGGGATGAAAATACTGTGTACCCACATAGAAAAAGAGATGAAAGTACTGTGAACCCACATAGAAAAAGAGATGAAAGTACTGTGAACCCACATAGAAAAAGGGATGAAAGTACTGTGGACCCACATAGAAAAAGGGATTAAAATACTGTGAACCCACATAGAAAAAGGGATGAAAATACTTTGAACCCACATAGAAAAAGGGATGAAAATATAGTGAACCCACATAGAAAAAGGGATGAAAATATTGTGAACCCACATAGAAAAAGGGATGAAAATACTGTGAACCCACATAGAAAAAGGGATGAAAATACTGTGTACCTACATAGAAAAAGGGATGAAAATACTGTGTACCTACATAGAAAAAGGGATGAAAATACTGTGAACCCACATAGAAAAAGGGATGAAAATACTGTGAACCCACATAGAAAAAGGGATGAAAATACTGCGAACCCACATAGAAAAGGGGATGAAAATACTGTGAACCCACATAGAAAAAGAAATGAAAATATTTTGGACCCTCTTGATAAGTTCTTAATCTTCGAAGTTACTTAGACCGTTTAATACGATCCCGGCCTATTCAACCCCCTCCCTTTGATATACATGGACCTGTTGAAGTCTAACGGCAGATATACATCGTCTTTCTTGATGTTATGAAAGGTATTCAAATCCTTGTTCCGTGGTTATCGCCCTGCAAGATGAAAATATATGTACACAGAAGATTAGATCGCTTAAAAGGCGTCAGTTGCGCTGGTTAGTTAAGATTCGTTGAACACACTGAAAAGAAAACACGAGAAAGGGAAAAAATAGAGTGAAATAAACAGAAACATCAAAATTACCCACTTATAAGATGTATATGCATGTGTATATACATGTGTATCTGGGTGGATTGGGCCATTCCTCGTCTGTTTCCTTGCGCTACCTCGCTAACGCGGGAGACGGCGATTAAGTATAATAAGATACATATGTAGTAACACACAGGCCAGACACGAGAACGAGGCAGACGCACACACACGTTGCTGAAACAAACACAGAAAAGGGGTTGGGAAACACGGACATAGATGAAATAGAAAGAACACAAGAACTGAACAGAGATATACAAATGAAAAGATAACACAAAAAAGGAAGAATAACAAGGAACACATGTGTAGGTGTAACAAACATAGAACTATTACAAGGAACAGGGGACGAACACGGGCGACAGCCGCATTTGTTTTGAAACAGTTTCACAAAACGTTTGCCACATCTGGATGACTTAAGCATTTACCATAGAAAGGAGCATGGAGACTTAAACGTTTGCCACATATGGGAGGGAGGGTCAGATGTTTGAAACAGATTAGTGATTCATACGTTTGCTGCATAGGGGAAGCTTAAACGTTTGCTATAGCTGAGACTCACGTTCGCCACAGATGAGAGGCCCAAACGTTTGCCTTCAGGTGGGAGAATCAGTCGTTTACCACAGAAAGGAGAGATTCCAAAAGTTTGGGGTAGTTAGAATATCAACGATTTACCACAGAATAGAGGGTCAGAAATGTTCCACAGCAAGGAGTCTCAAACGTTAGCCACAGCTGGGAGGCTCAAACGTTTACCATAACTGAGAGGCTCAAATGTTTGCCACAACTTGAAGGCTCGAACGTTTGCTGCAGCTGGGAGGCACTTGTCCCTCGCACATGCCACACACCTGCCAAAGTATTGCACGATCAGCTGTTCTGTTTATAGCTAACTCTGCCCTCATGTCTCGGTATGACTTGGAACGTCCACTTCCTGTGATTATATATATATATATATATATATATATATATATATATATATATATATATATATAATGACAATCAGTTTGGGTGACCGAAGTGATAATTTACTTGCTCCTAAATACCTCCTGTTCCTCACCTACACCCTTTGCTTCGTTTACTCTCACCTTTTGCCATCAGTCTCTTCCAGTATCTCTTCACACACACACACACACACACACACACACACACACACACACACTTCTGTTTTCCAACATATTTACTCTCACCCCTCTCATCTCAACTATATTGTTTCCTCTCTTTCTTAATCCTCTACAATCTTCACCTTCTCCTCCATAAGATAGTGAGAGGACATCCCACCAGCTGCTCCTCTCAACTCATTTACAGCCAAAAGTCTCTCTTTTAAACACCTATCAATTAATACGTAACCCAGCAATGCCCGATGACCATCTCTCTCCTACTGACTTCTGTGCATATGTTTACGTCCCTCTTTTTGAACCAGGTATTTCGAATCACCAATCCTTTTTTAAGCACACAGTTCCACAAGCTGTTACCCATATCCATTCATATAACAGACTGGCCCATGCCCCCAGTTAACTTCAGCGCCCTCAAAGCCATTGTAAGCGCTGGGGACAGTGAGTACGTTAGTAGTACTGTTCATCAACACCGTTTATAGCAGCGCTTTCTCCTGTTGTTCCCGTTTGGTAAGTAACATTATCATAATTGGTATCTGATAACGTGTTTTTGGCGAAATCGATGACCGTACCACAATAATCTTGAAGATTACATTGTAGTTACATTTGTACCACACTAATCTTGAAGATTACATTGTAGTTACATCTGTACCACAATAATCTTGAGGATTACATTGTAGTTACATCTGTACCACAATAATCTTGAGGATTACATTGTAGTTACATCTGTACCACAATAATCTTGAGGATTACATTGTAGTTACATCTGTACCACAATAATCTTGAGGATTACATTGTAGTTACATCTGTACCACAATAATCTTGAGGATTACATTGTAGTTACATCTGTACCACAATAATCTTGAGGATTACATTGTAGTTACATCTGTACCACAATAATCTTGAGGATTACATTGTAGTTACATCTGTACCACAATAATCTTGAGGATTACATTGTAGTTACATCTGTACCACAATAATCTTGAGGATTACATTGTAGTTACATCTGTACCACAATAATCTTGAGGATTACATTGTAGTTACATCTGTCCCACAATAATCTTGAGGATTACATTGTAGTTACATCTGTACCACAATAATCTTGAGGATTACATTGTAGTTACATCTGTACCACAATAATCTTGAGGACTATATTATAGTTACATTTGTACCACATTAATCTTAAGGATTACATTGTAGTTACATTTGTACCACAATAATCTTAAGGATTACATTGTAGTTACATCTGTACCACAATAATCTTAAGGACTACATTGTAGTTACATCTGTACCACAATTATCTTAAGGACTACATTATTGTTACATTTGTACCACAATAATTATTAGTATTGCTACATATGTAATCACCTCTGCTGTTGAGATCCTAAACCACTTCTTGTGGGGAATAACTGGGTACAGATGACGTGAATTATACGTCTACGAAACTCTATCATCTCAGAATTTCGATCTGAACAAAGTGGATTACCAGGATGTGGCTATAATCCTAGAGCTTTGATCTGCAGTGTGTTGATGTGGCAGTAGGTGATTATAGACTGGCTTGACTGGCTACGTCATCTGTATCTTATGATTTATAGTTATGGAGATAATGGCTTTTCCTTTTAGTTTTTCAATGTGGGACATTAATCACTTTCCTTTTCACCTCCTGCTTTGGACATGGTCGCCCAAGTATAGCTGTTATTGTAGCTTTAATGATAGTGAAAATATATTTTGATACGACGAGGGAAAATTATCTCGTGTTTACGCATGTAAGAGTGGGAATCATCTATCTTTCTCTATCGATAACCAATACTACATATTGCTTCTTTTTCCAGTGGGATGTCTCAGGTGCGAACGATACGCTCTCCCATGTACCTCCCGCTCTGCAAAATCTCTCACATCGGCTCCTGCGAGCTAATGTTACTCCTCTTCATATGTTTCCATTTTCTATGGCTTAACTTCGTTCTTAATCTCTGTCTTGTTCTCCATCCAGTTCCTCACTGTCTTGATACGAAACTCCTCTTTCAACCTTTCAGCATCCATTCTTTCCACCGCAGAATCCAGTTCAGTGTTATTCTCTTCTTTTTTTTTTCACTATCTTTGAAACTGTCCAAAGTTCGTTGTACTTCTTTTCTTTCAAGAAGCTCTCCTGTATAAACTGTATTGTCCTCTCATGTATTTATTTCTCCCTCGGTGCCTCTCCCTGCGTCCCACATCCAAAGTTAAGAAAATTGTATTTCTGGTGTTGGTGGTCTAGCCATCTCTTTGTAATCCAATACACAACATTTTTTTCTGATACAATACGGTACACTGAATTGCCACATTCAACAGTCTTCTTTAACTCCTGCCAATTTACAATCTTGTCCATTCTGTATTTCCGAAGAATTACACTTATCTCCTTCAAGTATTTTTTCGAAGGATATACACGTCTGCGATTCCTCCTAAAACAAAACACAACCATTTGCAGTCCATAACCCTGTAAACATAACCGTGTGAATTCAACCACACATTTCACACCGAATCTTTCCTCTCAGACACTTTGAGTTCAGTAGCCATCTCCTGTCACTTTGCCTCTCCGTGCAGACAATGTCCATTGCCCACACTCTCTTATAATCCTCCAGCAGGACTCCCTACATCAGTGACCCCCTTTGAGATCGGGTTTTTGATGTTGTCAGTCATCATCTGAGCTGTCATTTTTGAAATAATGTTCGTAAATTACATCAGATGCCTTTTTATCAATTGTTTCATTAGGTTGACGAATGAATCTCTTCTACTTTTCTTTCAGGGTTATGTGGACTAATGTCCATAATTGATGTAGAGAAAGCCTCAGTAGATAAGTAGATAAGCGAGTGAAGAGGGTCTCATTTCCATTACCAGAGTGTGTGTGTGTGTGTGTGTGTGTGTGTGTGTGTGTGTGTGTGTGAAATAGTCGGTATTTAGTCGAGGATTTTTCACGATACATTGTCTAACACAAGTGTTCCATCAACCTCACCATTCATTCCCTGCATCCATAAAACCACAAAAGCCGACCGTCAGTGTCGACTGGCATGCGCGTTCAGCTATATCCGTGGCTCCAATACCGTATAGGAATGTTAACCGAGTTAACAGAATAAATACGAGACAATCCAATTAGGTACGCGAACAGCTGTTATTATATCGAGGCGATAGCAACACATTCATGTAACTATACAACACGATACACTTGCTGCTGTTTGCTTTACATGTGTATTGGGCATGTTTCGCTGAGGACTGACTGCATGCACGGTACACACACACACACTCTCTCTCTCTCTCTCTCTCTCTCTCTCTCTCTCTCTCTCTCTCTCTCTCTCTCTCTCTCTCTCTCTCTCTCTCGGGGCCCTCCTTCTCCTCAGGGCAGTGAGAGGTGTTCCCTTGCCCCCCTTCCCTCCTTTGCCACCCTCATGGGTGTCGTGGTCTGTAGAAAGCTTTTAGGGGTCTCTCAACCACTGATGTAAGGGGGGGATGGTGGTCACATGGTGGTCTTCATGTCAGCGAGGGAAGGGTCTGTGTCTACCGGGGATTGAGTCAGGTGGGGAGAGAAACCTTGATCGTGTTGGCAGCCACCATGAGCGACTCTCCACAGAGAGATGATGGCAGCAGACGACACAAGGGTTGGTAGGAAACCTCGAAATGACTTCCCCTTTGACTGAAGTCTTCATTCCTGTCGCTGTTTGCAAAGTGATACTTGTCGCTGTTGAGAAGCATCTGGCGTCTCTCCTTACAAGCTTCACAATGCTTGTGGAGCTTGTTTGTGCTCACAAGTGGATGAAGCCATCCTTAACAGGTGGAGAACCTTACAGTGTGCTCACAAGTGGAAGAAGCCATCCTTAACAAGTGGAGAGCCTTACAGTGTACTCACAAGTGGAAGAAGCCATCCTTAACAGGTGGAGAACCTTACAGTGTGCTCACAAGTGGAAGAAGCCATCCTTAACAAGTGGAGAACCTTACAGTGTACCCACAAGTGGAAGAAGCCATCCTTAACAGGTGCAGAACCTTACAGTGTACTCACAAGTGGAAGAAGCCATCCTTAACAGGTGGAGAACCTTCCAGTGTACTCACAAGTGGAAGAAGCCATCCTCAACAAGTGGAGAACCTCACAGTGGACTCACAGGTGGATGAAGCCATCCTTAACAGGTGGAGAGCCTTACAGTGGACTCACAAGTGGAAGAAGCCATCCTTAACAAGTGGAGAACCTTACAGTGTACTCACAAGTGGAAGGAGCCATCCTTAACAGGTGGAGAACCTTCCAGTGTACTCACAAGTGGGAGAAGCCATCCTTAACAAGTGGAGAACCTTACAGTGTACTCACAAGTGGAAGAAGCCATCCTTAACAAGTGGAGAACCTTCCAGTGTACTCACAAGTGGAAGAAGCCATCCTCAACAAGTGGAGAACCTTACAGAGTACTCACAAGTGGAAGAAGCCATCCTCAACAAGTGGAGAACCTTACAGTGTACTCACAAGTGGAAGAAGCCATCCTTAACAAGTGGAGAACCTTACAGTGTACTCACAAGTGGAAGAAGCCATCCTTAACAAGTGGAGAGCCTTACAGTGTACTCACAAGTGGAAGAAGCCATCCTTAACAAGTGGAGAACCTTACAGTGTACTCACAAGTGGAAGAAGCCATCCTTAACAAGTGGAGAGCCTTACAGTGTACTCACAAGTGGAAGAAGACATCCTTAACAAGTGGATAACCTTACAGTGTACTCACAAGTGGAAGAAGCCATCCTTAACAAGTGGATAACCTTACAGTTCAAGTGTAGGACGGTGGCTCAGACTGTGAGATGGTGGTAGACGAAGGAACCAAAAGGATAAGACAGAAAATACGAATGAACAGAATTTAACTTTTTTTTTTCCTCTTCCCGGAGTTAACTGGAAGAGGCTGCTATTCTGCCGACATTAGAATCAGAAGCTGGTAGCTGGGCAGCCAGAGAGGTGTGATGATATATGCTGGGTTTCTTTCGTCATAAATCTTCGACTGAAAACATATGAAGCTTAGAAATATATATATATATATTGTAGCCTTCTGTCACCTGCAGGGGTACTGGATCACGCTCTCTGTAGTATTGGATCACGCTCTCTGTAGTTTATTTTTTTTTTTTTTTTAGTTCTTCTATTGGTTAGGAGTCTCTCTCTCTCTCTCTCTCTCTCTCTCTCTCTCTCTCTCTCTCTCTCTCTCTCTCTCTCTCTCTCTCCCTCCTTCCCTTCCTCCCTCCCTCCCTCCCTCCCTCCCTCCCTCTCTCTCTCTCTCTCTCTCTCTCTCTCTCTCTCTCTCTCTCTCTCTCTCTCTCTTAAGCATTTAATATGCATTACTTCTCCCTTTCCTGAAGCAGAATCCTCTCCTATGGGGTTTTCCTGCAGGATTCAAGGAAGTTGGCCACGTCCACCGGGCGAGAGTCACAGGTTAAGAAGTATGGCGACGTTGTGTGCGCCCCTTCGAGATGAGATGAATACAGTTCAGCTGAGGAGTAAATGCGTTAGTGTCTTCCATATGGAGGGTTTTCATCTTTAGGGGCTGCAGGCCTCGTGTGAGGTGCTGAGTCCATGTCATAATGGAGTGATGTTCATACGGGGGAATGTGTCGTTTCAGATGGGTGCACGTCTGGTGGAGTGGAGGTAGAGACTAGGTGGTGCTTTACTGCTTGTCCATTTCTTCCAGTGTGAATATGCTTAGCCAATGTCGTTTTTATTGGGTGAGCCAGTGGCAGGAATGGTATTTCTAAGTATAAGTAGCTAAATAGTTCAGAAGGAGAAAGGTTTTTTTTTTTACTTAATTTGGGGATTGGTGGTTGGTTATGGAGCGCCTTGAATGGAAAGGTCTAAAGATGATGCAAAGATATATGGATAGATTATATATATATATATATATATATATATATATATATATATATATATATATATATATATATATATATATATATATATATATATATATTTATATATATATATATATATATATATATCCTTGTTCAGTCCACTTACATCACGTCGTCCCCTCTATATCACATCCCTCCAGTTCACTACACCCCGTACACGCTTTTTACCCATCTGCATGTTCAGGCCCTGATCACTCAAAACATTTTTCACTCCATCGTTCCATCTTCAATGTGAAGACGAGATGATAAATAAGACCATCAATTTCCTTATCGTTATCTCATACAGTACACATTTATTCACATGTGCTCACACTGGCTGCGTCAGAACCAGTCATAACCGATAACACAGGATCGATATTGAGCTTTTTTTTGGTCAAACTGTGCAAAGCTAAATTTACAACACTGAGTCTCTCTCTCGTTTTCGTTTCAAACGACTCTGATGATAAACTGGCGTATGAACTGGTAGTAGCAGAGCCATGTGTGTGTGTGTGTGTGTTGTGTGTGTGTGTGTGTGTGCCAGCAGTCCACTATATTCCAGCAATCGCCTGGTACGCCATAGTAACATACACTATAACTTCAGTCATGGTTTACTCATGTGAACAGAACGTGATGTAAACGTTGAAATCCAGCTGACTGACATTGACGTACTTACGCCTTTCATGTCCAGTCATTCCCTGGACCAGACACATCATCATTTCCAGCAGGGAAATTATTATATCGTGGTGTATGTTATCGTCCCCACACAGGCTTACAGAGAGACTGGTGAAGTATGATGAAGTGATTCATCCGCTTAATTGGGGAGTGGATGTATGTGTTCAGTGCTCTTTAATACATATGTATATACTGGTATATACAGAGGTGTTGAGCATACACCATCATCCAGGTATTATGTGTGTGTATTGTTCATCTCTCATTGCCTTACGGGGGTGTGTTCGCTTCGGTGAATGTTATGCATATGAGAGGAAAGCCTCGTCGCTCCCTAAGCCAATCTGTTCACTTCTGAAAGATTAATGCATTTATTCGCTGTACCGCTCAACGTTAAATCAGTTGCTACCAAAATGTAGCTGTTTTTTGTTCTTTGTGTGTGTGTGTGTGTGTGTGTGTGTTCTACGAGAACATGTCTTTCGTTCTTTGTGTGTGTGTGTGTGTGTGTGTGTGTGTGTGTGTGTGTGTGTGTGTTCTACGAGAACATGTATTTCGTACTTTGTGTGTGTGTGTGTGTGTGTGTGTTCTACGAGAACATGTATTTCGTTCTTTGTGTGTGTGTGTGTGTGTGTGTGTGTGTGTGTTCTACTAGAACATTCATTCGGGTCGTATGATTTCCTTATTATATCACATTGCTCACAGCTCAGTACAGTATGCTATCAAATAAGAAATACTTTACGTTGGAGCTGAAATCCTGTTTCCAAGCCTGTATTTGAGATTTACGTACGATTATGAATGCGCATTCAAGCGATGTGTGTGGAAAAGATCTTAAGAATATGAGTCGAGACGTACATACACACGCGAAAATATGCCGACGTATAAGTGACTAAACACACACACACACACACACACACACACACACACAAAGTAATCATTCAGGAGCTGCCCGGGGTGTCAGAACCAGTAGAGGATCGAACCCTGGCCACAACAGCTGGTTCTCAGTTATCCTAGCTGTTCATTCTCCCACTGTGGATGGTCGAGGGATTAGGTACTTAGCTTAGCCTAAGGTATATATATATATATATATATATATATATATATATATATATATATATATATATATATATATATATATATATTATCCCTGTGGATAGGGGAGAAAGAATACTTCTCACGTATTCCCTGCGTGTCGTAGAAGGCGACTAAAAGGGGAGGGAGCGGGGGGCTGGAAATCTTCCCCTCTCGTTTTTTTTTTTAATTTTCCAAAACAAGGAACAGTGAAGGGGGCCAGGTGAGGATATTTCCTCCAAGGCCCAGTCCTCTGTTCTTAACGCTACCTCGCTAACGCGGGAAATGGCGAATAGTTTGAAAGAAAGAAAGAAAAAAGATATATATATATATATATATATATATATATATATATATATATAGATAGATAGATAGATAGATAGATAGATAGATAGATACATACATACATACATACATACATACATAGATACATACATGCATACGTACATACATACATATATATATATATATATATATATATATATATATATATATATATATATATATATATATATATATATATATATATAGATATATACATATATGAAGTAAAAACAGTCATTCATATATGTATATATGTGCACGTCCACCAGCAAACTCACATGATGACAATGTTTGTCATTGACAGTGTAATACAATGAACGTCCCTCGGGCTCAACTGGTATTCATTTGTATTAACAGTGAGGAAGCTTTCACCCGTGCACACACACACACACACACACACACACACACACACACACACACACACACACACACACACACACACATACACATGACAGCTCATTTGTATAATACAATTCCTTTTTTTTTTTTTTACACTTATTTTTGCAATGTCGAGAATGCTGTAACCCACCCCAGTGATTCCTACTGAAATTGGGCGATGATGTACCATTGGGCGTTAGGTATTTCTGTATATAAAAAGGGTGATGATGAACATGATGATGAAATTGTTGTGTTGCTCGTTTTCTGTGGACAATCGCCAGTTGATGTGGTCAGCTGGTAAACATTGAATTGAGATATCAGTCTGTTGCGGCTTGTTTATATATATATATATATATATATATATATATATATATAAATATATATATATATATATATATATATATATATATATATATATATATATATATATATATATATATATATATATATATTCGACACATATTGGCCATTTCCCGCGTTAGCAAGGTAGCGTTAAGAACAGAGGACTGAGCCTTAGAGGAAATATCCTCACTTGGCCCCCTTCTCTGTTCCTTCTTTTGGAAAAGTAGAAACAGGAGAGGAGGATTTCCAGCCGCTCCCGCTCCCTCCTCTTTCAGTTGATAAAAAAAAAAGATCCTTTGGGAGATGAAAAGACTGGTTGACAGTAGAGCTTGAGAACCCTTTGGGCACCGATGTTCATATGCGGCTGAAGGAGGAGAGGAAGAGGATATCTTCGTCTTGGCCTCAGCTGCAGATGCAGGGCTGTATGTATGTATGACTGGGAAGACTACACGCAGCGCACGTTGGAAATTGGAAGATGGCGAAGAATTGGCCTCGAGGGTCAAGTGGAGATGGATGGGCGCGCGACTCCAGGGATGGATGAAGAGAGCAAAGCATAAATCCCTGTCAGGTCTCCCACTTCCCTCCTACTGGAAACCGATCATTGCAATCTCTTATCTCTCTCTCTCTCTCTCTCTCTCTCTCTCTCTCTCTCTCTCTCTCTCTCTCTCTCTCTCTCTCTCTCTCTCTCTCTCTCTCTCTCCTACCCTTACCCATCACGAATATTTGAAAGGAAATCAGTAGGACGCCTTTCACTCGTCCAGTCAATGTTCTTCACACACACAAAAAATGAGAAAGTCTCCCCAACAGTTTTTTTTTGTTATGAACGATTTTTTCTCAACTATTTCAAGCCAGATCTTGCTCCCCTTGGAGGCCTTCAAGTTGGCTTGAAGTGAGCCGGTGACCCGACTAATGATGCTTCTATATTTAGGTCAGAAAAGAAATGATAAGACTCCTTCAGCAGGAGTCTGACTGTTGACGGACCCTCTCCAGTCCTTCATCTTTTCCTCCTGCAACTGTAAAGTCTATCCAGATCTTCAAGTTCTCTCGGTCCCGGCAGTGAACGCAGCTAAACATCCCATGTGTTTACATAGATAACATTGGTGGGGTGCACAAGCTCGCTTCATTAAGTCCACAAACTAATATATTCGTCGCTTCCAACTCCACTCGCTGCAGGAATTTCTAATCAGCCAGTAATTGGTTACCAAATACTCCAGCCTTCCTGGGAACTACGCGATGCGCTTCTGACCCAGACAGATGTGAGCGAGGTTGTAAGACTTGAGGCCACGAAGATGAATGCATATGTTTTCCAGATCAGCCCCATCCCGCTCTCCTCCGACAGCAGCCATAAAAGTGAGAGGAGTGAACACAGCAACTTATATATTGTCCCCGGAACAAAGTCTTGCATATACAAACTTGGTCGTCAGGCTGGCTGGCTGGCTGGCAACGTGTGAGCTGTGCCACAGACCAAGTTGTGATACCGGGCGGCCTGGGCGTGCGGGTGGGCGTGCGGGCGGGTGGCACGAGAAATTAGTTTGCCGGGAACCTAAGTGAAAGCGTTGGCACTGAGTGCCATTGAGTGCCGAGCGAACAACAGAGTACACGAGCACTTGGAACACCGGGGGAATGGGGTAATCAGTTTCGACAACATGAACTGGAGGCGAGCGATAGCAGGGAAACAAGTGGATGGATACAACTTTGGATGTGCTCAGAACAGGTGGGAACTGAATCGAAATTGTGGTAGCACGTGAGAGAGAACAGACTTGCTTTTGGTACTAACTCTAGCGTTTCCTGAGGCAAACACACATACACACACACACACACACACACACACACACACACACACACACACACACACACACACACACACAACAAGTGGATGGATACAGCTTTGGATGTGCCCAGTACAGTAGGGAACTGAATCGAAATTGTGGTTGCAAGTGAGAGAGAACAGACTTGCTTTTGGTACTAACTCTAGCGTTTCCTGAGACACACATACACACACACACACACACACACACACACACACACACACACACACACACACACACACACACAGCACAACAAGTGGATGGATACAGCTTTGGATGTGCCCAGTACAGTAGGGAACTGAATCGAAATTGTGGTTGCAGGTGAGAGAGAACAGACTTGCTTTTGGTACTAACTCTAGCGTTTCCTGAGGCAAACACACACACAC
>NC_092243.1:11643483-11658483 GCF_036320965.1 Panulirus ornatus | reverse complement strand
GTTTGTGGCTTATGATACTCACTATGGTTAGAGATTCGCTGAGTTAGGGTGGTTAACCCTTCAAGATTATGGGAAGGTGGAGAGTGGACTCGTGTCTGAACTGGGAGGGAGAGAGTGACAGTGGATTTCTGTGGAGGTACATACGAAGAGGGTAACACCGGACTTGTGTGGAGGTGGAGACCTTCTGTTTTGAATGAGCCGAAGTGCGAATAGCGTCGTGTGGAGTCACATGTTTATTGTTGTTACTTGGGTAGTGTTATGGTGCTCTGATATGATCCTGAGGTCATATGTGTATGAAAGGATTTCCACATTGGGGTCTTAAGAAGGCCATGGGCCATGGTGTAAGGAAAGGTTAATCATCGAATATGTTCGAGTGTTGTCATATGTTTATTTACATACGTGAAACGTATGTGCTATTTGGGATGGAAATTCGAACGAATGAGACATTGAATCTCAAAGAAATATTGAGTCAGAATTTGGCCTTTTGATGATTTATTTTTTCAACTGTGCTGCGCTGCAGTCCCTTTTCAGTAACTTCCGACGAAGGAATTACAGCAATGAGCAAAGGAAAAAAAAAATATAGGGGGGGAGGAGACACTTTTATCTGTGTAAGCTGGGTGTGCTGGGCACATATCACAGAACCAGCGCTATTTTGCCATTGAGAAAGATCCAATACATTAGCGAATAATCCTTTGAGAGTAGTAGCGGAGCGGAGTGTTTTACGTTCTGACCATTTACGAAAATGTTCGTCACCTTTTTCTTTTACGTAATCACCGTACATTCCCGAGGATAATGTGAGAAAGACGTTCATAAAAGCTCTCAGTTTATATATATATATTTTCTCTAGCCTGAGAAATGTGTGAATGATTTAAGAGTTTGTCAGATTTCACTGGAGTGAGTTAAAGTATTCTTATACCACCCCAAAAGATGGCCATCTAGAAGTATACAATACTGTCAAGTTCGAGGTCTCTCTCTCTCTCTCTCTCTCTCTCTCTCTCTCTCTCTCTCTCTCTCTCTCTCTCTCTCTCTCTCTCTCTCTCTCTCTCTCTCTCTCTCTCTCTCTCTCGGCAGAGAGAGAGAGAGAGAGAGAGAGAGCTTGCTGGTGCTTGCTGGGCGAGTAGGGGGAAGGAGGAGGAGGAGAAGGAGGAGGAGGAGGAGAAGGAGGAGATGTGATGTGAGTTGTCTTTGAGGCTGGCGGTCTCCTCTGGACGGAGGGTGAGACGACGTACTAGATTAATACACTATGGCTGAGGTACTCAGAGGGGAGTTTCCTCGTCCACCACTTTGACCCGAATGTTAAGAGACAGATGTACTGTCGGTGCGCTCCAGGCTCAAAAGACATTGACGCGTCTCCTGCTTTACTGAAATGAAGTTGGTCTCGTCACGTATATGATTAAGAATTAGGGAATTTAATTCCAAATGAGCGTCCTTTGTTTTCTTAATGTCTGGATCTCGTCACGTATATGATTAAGAATCAGGGAATTTAACTCCAAATGAGCGTCCTTTGTTTTCTTAATGTCTGGATCTCGTCACGTATATGATTAAAGATAAGGGAATTCAATTCCAAATAAGTGTCCTTTGTTTTCTTAAATGTCTTGATCTCGTCACGTATATGATTAAGAATCAGGGAATTTAATTCCAAATGAGCGTCCTTTGTTTTCTTAATGTCTAGATCTCGTCAAGTATATGATTGAGAATCAGGGAATTTAATTCCAAATGAGCGTCCTTTGTTTTCTTAAATGTCTGGATCTCGTCACGTATATGATTCAGAATCAGGGAATTTAATTCCAAATGAGCGTCTTTTGTTTTCTTAATGTCTGGATTTCGAGTAACTCTGGTTCTGCTCCCCTCCTAAAACTCAATTTTTCTGCTAGTCTGTGGTATTTAGCGAGCTGGTCTCGCGATACGCGAGAACATGAAGACCAGTGGTAGATTAGGAAGTGTATATCATATGATAGTATAATGATCTTTTCCTCTTGAGAATGTAGTTACTTATACAACACATACGTAGATGAGAAATCCATTTAAGATGGCATCTCAATCTCTTTGCTGTTTTCCTCCGCCATTATCTTCCGTTCTTGTACGTAAAGGAAATCACCAGAGAATTGTCTCTTAAAGAGGTTTGAATTCTTTTTGAGTAATGTGTTGTTTTGATGACGCGGTTGAAAGTATATATACGTCAGACACTTTAAGAAAACTTTTCATTTACGGAGGACTTGATTCTTTTTTATGGTGTTTGTAGATTTAATTTCCTTACCAGGGGAAAAAAAGAAATTATTTTACAAAGATACGAAGTTCTGTATGGACATTGTCTGAGACTTTCCAATCTACGTTGAATAGGAGCATCATGACCAGTCAACAAAAAATTTGATATCCTCCAACAATACTGAAAAATACACTCTCCCAACTCTTTCTCTCGATAACTCTAACTCTCTCTCTCTCTCTCTCTCTCTCTCTCTCTCTCTCTCTCTCTCTCTCTCTCTCTCTCTCTCTCTCTCTCTCTCTCTCTCTCTCTCTCTCTCGATAACTCTAACTTTCCCAACCCCTCCCTCCCTTTCTCCCCACTCTCTCTCTCTCTCTCTCTCTCTCTCTCTCTCTCTCTCTCTCTCTCTCTCTCTCTCTCTCTCTCTCTCTCAGCAGTCCTCCGCCATGAGCCAGACTTTTACCGTCGTGTCATGAATAGCTCCGGGGAGGGGTGTGTGCCTGGCTGGGCCGGAGCGGCGAAATAGATGCGATGCAGCAATGTTTATACGACCTCGATTGAAGTGGAGGCGTTTTGGTAGTAGGCAGAGAGAGAGAGAGAGAGAGAGAGAGAGAGAGAGAGAGAGAGAGAGAGAGAGAGAGAGAGAGAGAGAGAGAGAGAATGGGGAGAGGTAGGCAGGGGTTGGGAAAGTTAGAGTTATTGAGAGAGAGAGAGAGAGAGAGAGAGAGAGAGAGAGAGAGAGAGAGAGAGAGAGAGAGAGAGAGTCTTAAGGCATCTAGGAACACACACACACACACACACACACACACACACACACCCGGTACTCTGAGAGCGAGGAAAGGCAGGCGGGACTGGGTACAGGCTGACAGACAGACTGAGAGATGATGATAACCTGAAGCGCTGGGATGGTGTTTGCATCAGATACAAGGAGGAGGATGTACGTAAGGTATCGATAACTACGTTATAATGATTTCTCTCCTCTTAGGCACTAAGGACGCTCGTTCCTCGCCAAATAGAAAATGAGGGAGACCAGAAATGGCCTTCTGCTGGGGAGTAAAGTAGTTCATGATAGTGCAAACTACACCTTTACAAGGATTGAAGTGAGGCGGGTAGGGTTAAGTACGTGTTCATTTTAATCGCAAATTTCTTGGTACATTGTTCGTGTATATATATATATATATATATATATATATATATATATATATATATATATATATATATATATATATATATATATATCTATTTATTTATTATACCTTGTCGCTGTCTCCCGCGATAGCGAGGTAGCGCAAGGAAACAGACGAAAGAATATATATATATATATATATATATATATATATATATATATATATATATATATATATATATATAGCGTGACTGGGATGGCCTTGATTAGGGCCTCACTTGCCCGTATCGTCTCAGCTAACATAAAAAAAAAAGCTGGACTCCCGGACTCCGCCTCTATGAGACGGTGTTGTGATTGAAAAGTCATCTCTAACGAGGTTGCCTCATTTTCAGTGAACCAAGTAAGTACAATCTCGTCGTCGATGAATTTTTTCCCCTCACCAGGAGTCCATATCATTTCTCAGCTACTGATTGTGGCGCAGCAGTCATGAAGATGCAACAGCTCCTTAGAAGGAGTCCTGAGTGAACTCCGTCAGCGTGGGTGTGTCATTGTCACATGGCAAGACGGAACACCGTCTCAGAGAGACATTACGTTGCTACTGAATGTAGCGCAACCTCGGAACTTGGATATGGAGCCCGTACCTCAGTGGCTGTCATCTTTCACTCCTCTGGCCCAGGTTACGGGGGCTTTCACGTTCCTGCCGTACGTACGTCTGAGCAAGTAACACATATAACACTTGGCAGCTGAAGATTTTCTGAAGGTGAGCCCTACGCGCTCGCTATGCCTTTTGGCAAAGTTCTCGCTGTAAGTACTCGAAAGCAAATGCATTTTTATATATACAGATATAGATAAGGTGGTTAGAGGGAAGGTGGGACAGGGGAAAGGAATGGTTTGAGATGGAAGAAGAGAAGATCGAAACGTGTACAGGTGTATGGGGGTAAGTTCCATTGCATGTGGCTGGTTATGTGGAAGCGTGTTTTTGGTAGCCTTATTTGTATCCCTCGCTGCAGCAGACCTGGTGTGTGTATGTGATCGTGTTGCACCTTTGTGTTTTGGTCCACTAAACTGAGTTATCATTTTTCATTGGGTATAGCGATGGATGTGGCTGGAGCCTCCCTGAATGCTTTGAGGACTTCGAGGGAAACACAAGGATGTTCCATGTTTGTATGTACTGTTGTCCAGATCTCGGATCTGTCTGTGGGTCGCAATCATCCATTGTCTCCCAGTCTCTGCCATACTCGCTGGGCTGCTTCTGGTGGGGGAGCGAGCGAGCAAGCAAGCAAAGTGCCTTCTCTCTCTCTCTCTCTCTCTCTCTCTCTCTCTCTCTCTCTCTCTCTCTCTCTCTCTCTCTCTCTCTCTCTCTCTCTCTGTCTCCTTCCCTCACGACCTGGTACCAGCACTGGACCAGACACACACACCCCCACCCCCCTTCATCAGTCTTTACGTCGTGCTGAGCTCAGACAATTCTTTTAAGGCTTCGACCAGGACTGGTCTGGCGTTGAGTCTCCAACGTATTAATTAAACTAGCCCGCCCCGCTCCTCTGTTTATGAAACACCCTCCCTCCTCTTCCTCACCCTCTCCCTCTCCCCCACCTTTGGAAGCAACGTCTCGCCTTTAGCGTTCGACTAAGGAAATTAATTACATCGCCCAAAAGTTTTCTTGGCGAATATTCCTTTTTTTTCTTCTCTCTTTCATCTAAATTTTACACACAATACCGGCCCTTGTCAGCTGGGTATTATCGTACGAGATAAAAAAAAAAATCACCTCTCTCTCTCCCCCTCGTCCTCTCCTCCTTGTCATATCTGCAGGCGCTATTCAGTCCTTCATAATTGGTTCTTTTCCTTTTTTTTCAAAGATTAATTCGCCCAAATCTGTCACTCGTTCTAATACATCAGGTGCCGACCAAAATCTGTCACTCGTTCTAATACATCAGGTGCCGACCAAAATCTGTCACTCGTTCTAATACATCAGGTGCCGACCAAAATCTGTCACTCGTTCTAATACATCAGGTGCCATCGCTATTGTTAGCAGTATTCTGCGCATTGTAATCTTCAGTTGGTGTTGTGTGTCTTATCATATTCGTAAGGTGGTAGAGCCAGCATCTATTTATCGTATGATCTATTCATAGAAACGCCCAGCTTGACATGGCTTTTCTTAAACCACTTTTCGTTGTGGGGAAAAAAAAGAGAAAGATTAAAACCAATTGGATAATTCAGCTCATTTACGATAATCATATGAGAACTTAGATAATTACATGAGGAGATGAAATAAACACTCGACAGAAGGTACTGTAATCACGAGTATGTAGTTTAGACTACCCTAACTACATGATGACACGAAAGAAACGCTTGAAGGAAAATATTAGAGTAACGAATATAGTTTAAACTACCGTAGCTACGTGGTGAAATGAAAGAAGCACATTCAGGAAAGTCGTATAATAACGAATAGAGATAGTTCACACTACCATAATTTCACGATTATAGATTATAGAACACAAGACTTACCATAATTACATGAGGAAATGCAAGACACAACTTTACTGAAGTTGTTTCAGATCACGAGTATAGATTATAGAACACAAGACTTACCATAATTACATGAGGAAATGCAAGACACAACTTTACTGAAGTTGTTTCAGATCACGAGTATAGATTATAGAACACAAGACTTACCATAATTACATGAGGAAATGCAAGACACAACTTTACTGAAGTTGTTTCAGATCACGAGTATAGATTATAGAACACAAGACTTACCATAATTACATGAGGAAATGCACGACATTGTTACGACCATGAGTATAGACTATAGAACACATGCCTAACGCTAGTGTATTTGTATCTCGTCTTGGAGACGCACTCAGTGCCTGAGAAGGAAAGGCGTTCATGATCCTTCGATGGGTTGGCCCTCCCTTGACGTCCTCACCCTTGATGTGCTCCCCTGGGAGATGATGGGTGTAGGAAAGCCCGCACAGATAGCCAACCAACCAACCTGCAGAATACGTGGAGTCGTTTGAGATGATCCGTGAGTGAAGCAAGGGATAGTGGGCCAAAGGGGTTACCAGCATATGTGATAAAGGATAAGATTTGGTGTGTGTATGTACTATATATATATATATATATATATATATATATATATATATATATATATATATATATATATATATATATATATATATATTTTTATATATATATATATATATATATATATATATATATATATATATATATATATATATATATATATATATATATATATATATATTCCCTGGGGATAGGGGAGAAAGAATACTTCCCACGTATTCCCTGCGTGTCGTAGAAGGCGACTAAAATGGGAGGGAGCGGGGGGCTGGAAATCCTCCCCTCTCAGTTTTTTTTTTTTAATTTTCCAAAAGAAGGAACAGAGAAGGGGGCCAGGTGAGGATATTCCCTCAAAGGTTCAGTCCTCTGTTCTTAACGCTACCTTGCTAACGCGGGAAATGGCGAATAGTATGAATATGAAATATACTTCCCACGTATTCCCTGTGTGTCGTAGAAGGCGACTAAAAGGGGAGGGAGCGGGGGGCTGGAAATCCTCCCCTCTCGTTCGTTTTTTTTTTCTAATTTTCCAAAAGAAGGAACAGAGGGGGCCAGGTGAGGATATTCCAAAAAAGGCCCAGTCCTCTGTTCTTAGCGCTACCTCGCTAGCGCGGGAGATGGCGAATAGTTTAAAAGAAAAAAAGAAAGAATATATATATATATATATATATATATATATATATATATATATATATATATATATATATATATATATATATATATATATATATATATATGCATATATATATATATATATATATATATATATATATATATATATATATATATATATATATATATATATATATATATATATATATATTAATGTAATGTGTTATCGAAGTCCATAAGTCTCACCGAAGGACTTATCACACGAAGAGAGTCCATCCTGATTGGACCACAACCTTGGAGCTGCAGGAGCTGCTGTAGAAGTGGTCACGTAGTTACATGATGATAATAATAATGGCAATGATGATAGTAATACATCTCATGTATAACTAAGATTCATAGATTCTCCATGAAATCATTTTCGGTGTCCAGGGGAGTGACGAATGATGCTGAAAATGACCAGGGGTAATGGTCGTGTCCAAATATCTGGGAAAATCCATTTCTCGTGGAATTTTTGGGGTGAATAATATTAGACTGATATATATATATATATATATATATATATATATATATATATATATATATATATATATATATATATATATATATATGTATGTATATATATTTATTTATTCATTTATTTTGCTTTGTCGCTGTCTCCCGCGTTAGCGAGGTAGCGCAAGGAAACAGACGAAAGAATGGCCTAACCCACCCATATACACATGTATACACATACACGTCCACACACGCAAATATACATACCTATACATATCAATGTACACACATATATACACACACAGACATATACATATATACACATGTACATAATTCATACTGTCTGCCTTTATCTATTCCCATCGCCACCTCGCCACACATAAAATCAAAGGTAACTGAGTCTCAAAGTGGAAATGCAATACGCAGGTGAGGATTAGGCTCAAAGCTGCTGGAGTAGATTGAAGTTTTACATATTAATCGAGTAGTCGAAGCTGGTAAAGGAGCAAGGCTACAGATCCTTCCTCCCTTCCCTCCATGCTGGCTAATGTAGGCCGAGTATTGGGCTTCACTTGGTTCGAACTCACAGCTAGAGCTCTCGCGGGTCCACTGATGAATTTCGGTGAAATGTCACTGCTTCAAGACGACATATGAAACACTCCATAAGAGGCTGGTGTCTTGGGGTGTTATTGCACATTGGCAAACGTAAAAACATTCGGACAGGCTTAAGGTTTCGAAGTCCCGGTTCACACACAACCCCCCTGGCTGAAGCAGCACCGAACACTTTCTCTGCCTGTCCCGACTCGTGGTTCGGTACAGATTCGTTATTAACTTTTGTGGTAGACTTGTGGTACTGGGAGTCTGCAGAAGGTTCTTTCGTATAAGGCCACATGTAGAGCCATCACTTTTGTTACGGTGTATCTTTCCCTCTTTAGAGTGACTCGGTCCCTTAGATAAACATGGCAGAAAAACTCTCTTGACGTAATTTCTTGAAGCATGTTTGGGAACGTTTGACTTGTGTTTAGAGCCCTGCAGTATGTTTACAAACGTTTGACATGTATTTAGTTCCCTGAAGTATGTTTGTTAACATGTGAAACTCATTTAGATCCCTGAAGTATGTCTGTAAACGTTTGACATATATCTAGAACCCTGAAGTATGTTTGTAAACGTTTGACATGTATTTAGATCCCTGAAGTATGTTTGGTAACGTGTGAAACTCATGTAGATCCCTGTCTGCAAACGTTTAACATATATCTAGATCCCTGAAGTATGTTTGTAAACGTTTGACATGTATTTAGATCCCTGAAATATGTCTACAAACGTTTGACATGTATATAGATCCCTGAAGTATGTTTGTAAACGTTTGACATGTATTTAGATCCCTGAAGTATGTTTGCTAACATGTGAAACTCATTCAGATCCCTGAAGTATGTATGCAAACGTTTGACATCCAGTTAGATCCCAGAAGTAGTATGTGGGCAAACGTTTGGCATGTATTTAGATCCGTGAAGTATGTCCGCAAACGTTGGACACGTATGTAGGTGAATGTAATAGTTTTTGAACGTTTGAGCTGCGTTACTAGTGTGACTGTATGTGGGTCTTTGAATCATACCCAACACCTTCGTCATGAGTTGAAGATAATATTTTTTTTCTTTTCATTTCGGTTCATGGATGTTGCAGCTTAACGGCGAAGTCCTTAATGACCTCGACAGCTGGCAAGCCTAATGACCAAACAACCAATTAACCAACCACCAGTATATTTGCTCGGCTGATGTCTTCCATCTTTATAGAACTCTTAAATACCGAGTGGTTTCCACGTTTTCTATGACTCTCCCCCCCCCGTAACATAGTTAAGAAAAATCTATATCTTTTTTTTCCCCCTGTGAAAAAGAATGCATAATCTCGACCGACTATTTTGAATCTGTATTTTCCGGATTTATCTTAAAATTATAAGTCTGACGCATTTTTCTTCTCGTAGTATTAATCGTGTTGATGATTTCTGTTCATTAATGAAGAGAAAACTATTCACATTCTTTATATATATATATATATATATATATATATATATATATATATATATATATATATATTCCTATGAGTCCACGGGGAAAATGAAACACGATAAGTTCCCAAGTGCACTTTTGTGTAATAATCACATCATCAGGGGAGACACAAGAGAGAAATATAAGTCAGTTGATACACATCGAAGAGACGTAGCTAGGTCGCCTTATATATATATATATATATATATATATATATATATATATATATATATATATATATATATATATATATATATATATATATGTATATATATATATATATATATATATATATATATATATATATATATATATATATATATATATATATCAGCTTTTGACTTCACATTTGAGAGTACCTTTTTCAATATATGTGTATATATTGTAAGAAGAAATTTACTGCTCCCCTTTACTCAAAGATAAACAACTCTGAGTCTCAAGATGGGAATAAGTTACAAAGTTCTTAATCTTTTAATAGAGAATAAATATTGAAGTTCTTTTAATACCATTACAGACTAGAAGAAAAAAATCATTCCTAATTATTCAACTACTTTGGGGAATCCTGGGACCTTGAACAAACAGAATCCAGCGAGTGGGGCCACATATATATATACCCTGAGACACATACTGGCGATTTAGAAAAAGCGGATGAAGTAATTAGGCGTCTTACATTAGCGGGAAGTATGTGGACGTGGCTGTCAAAGGCGAGTTCTCGGGAGCGCTATTGCCGACACCCAACCCACAGCCTTAATTACGTCCGATACGGACGTTCATTGGATGCCCTCCGGAGGTGGATACGGGTGAGGGGGGAAAGGAGTGTAAGGGAAATGAGGGTGGAGGAGACGAGAAGTAGGAGCGGGAGGAAAAATAGGTGCCGAAGAGGAGAGAGAGAGACAGACAGACAGAGGGTAGGCGGTCTCGTAAGTAGAAACAAGACGTGGGGCACAGATGGGGAAGAGATGGACGACTCACAGACGTTCGTGGATGGCATAGGAGGAAGAGGGTCTCCTGTAGGTAGGCAGAAGACGTAGGGAATGGTGGAGGGGGGGGGAGAAAAGAATGACGACTCACAGACGACTGAGGATACGTGGCGGAGGAGAAAGGGTTGAAGGACAACGGTACGACGGATGGAGAGATGAACCACAGGAACCTTGCTGTGCCCCAAGGATGAGCGAGTGGGATACACCACAAAGGAGTTGGAGAGAAGGCAGCAGAGGAGTAAAAAGGGGGATCACGAAGTGGAAGGACAGATTGGAAGGCTAGAGGAGGAACGGGGTAGCAAAAGGAGGAAGAACTGGACACTTGGGGTGTAGGGAGTCATGAGGAAATGGAGGGGCGTACGAAAAGGGAGAGTAAAAACGTAAGAAGGGAGGAGTGGAGCATGAGATAAGGAGGGAAGGTGCACACACACACACACACACACACACACACACACACACACACACACACTAACAGCTACACAGAGGGACCAGCTCGAATGAGTGCAGAATGGAGTCGACAGAAATCACCTCGGGCCCTTCCTACACCACCTTCCGAAAAACCCTCACGTTGCTGAAACTATCCACGCTCTCAGACCAACACCATCAGCTCACACAGACCACACATCTCCGTTACAGAGACCTCCTCCTTCTCGACGTCCCAACCCTACAGACAGCCCTCTTCACCACAATCGACTTGTACCAATCAAAGCTCATACAGACAGATATAAGAACAGTCCTCTATCTACCATTGTGACCTTCAGTGGAGAAAACTGGAGAAAGTAAAGTGTTTTAGATACCTGGGAATGGACATAACAGCGAATGGAACCGTGGAAGCGGAAGTGAGTCAAAGGGTGGATCAGGGAGCGATGAATAATGTGTGGAAAGATATCGTTATCTAGTAGAAAGAAATTGTGTTTTTGAAGGTATAGGAGTCCCAACAGTATATGAATGCGAGTAAGGCTATAGATAAGAATGTGCGGGAAGGGTGTGTGTGTGTTGGAAGTAAAATGTTTGACAACAGTATGCAGTGTGAGGTGGTTTCATCGAGATGTATCAAAAGGGAAATAGAGAGGTGTGGTAATAGAAAAAGTGTGGTCGAGAGGGCTGAAGAGGATACATAGAAATGGTTTGGACATATGGAGAGAATGAGTGAGAGGCTGTTGACAAAGAGGATGTATGTGTCAGAAGTGGAGGGAACAAGGAGAAGTGTCGGGCCAAATTCGAGATGGAAGGAGGGAGTGGAAAAGATTTTAAGCGATCGACGCCTGAAAATGCAGGAGGGTGAAAGGCGTGCACGGCATTGAATGAGCTGGAACTATGTGGTATACAGGGATTGACGTGCTGTCACTAGGACTGAACCAGGGCATGTGAAGCGGCTGGGGTAAACCATGGAGAGGTGTGTGGAGCCTGGATGTGGATAGTGAGCTGAGCTTACGTTTCATTAAACATGGCAGCTAGAGACTGAGAGTGAACAGATGTAGTTTTTTCTGCGTCTGTTTCTGGCTCTACCCCACTAATGCGGGAATCAATGTTGGCGTGTGTGTGTGTGTGTGTGTGTGTGTGTGTGTGTGTGTGTGTGTGTGTACATATATTCATATATACATCCCTATATCATAGAGAGGTCATTATCATAAGCAGCATTTGCTCACTAAAGGACAAAAGATTACCGTTGACCAGAGCCAGACTGACTGGCTGACTGGCTGGCTGACTGACTGGCTGACTGGCTGGCTAGCTGGCTGGCTGGCTGGCTGGCTGGCTAGCTGGCTGGCTAGCTGGCTGGCTGGCTGGCTGGCTGACTGACTGGCTGGCTAGCTGGCTGGCTGGCTGACTGACTGACTGGCTGGCTGACTGGCTGGCTGGCTAGCTGGCTGGCTAGCTGGCTGGCTGACTGGCTGGCTGACTGACTGGCTGGCTGGCTGGCTGGCTGGCTGGCTGGCTGGCTGGCTGGCTGGCTGGCCATTCCTGGACTCGTTCACAAGAGGCAGAGACTGCGTGAGGTGCCTCCCAGACCCAGGATGCAGGCGACGCCCAATTTCTCCCTGACTTGTTCAACTTAAAACCTTTCCCTCGACTCTCACACACTCGACCACTTTTACTCAGTTCGAACTTCGTCTTATCGTGTCGGTCCGAGGTTAAGCCTTCGCCAGACCTGGCGGGCAGAGCTTGTCTCATAGAAACGATGTCTTTTGATTGCTTTTTATTATATATATATATATATATATATATATATATATATATATATATATATATATATATATATATATATATATATATATATATATATATATATATATATGTTCCAGGCCAATAATCTCTTTTTTTACTTATAATAACCCTCAACATCAATGTGGGAAATCTTTATCGCAGTTTTTTTATGATACGTGTTCATTATCCAGTAAATTTTTTAAGGGGAGGAAGAACGTTAGTAGAAGTAAAGAACTCTCTTGTTGGAACTGAGGGTTCAAAAATCTTCCGTAACGTTCCGATGTAGAGGAGAAAAATATAGCATTACAATATGGCGGATCTGTCTCACCTCGTAGAACCAGAACCCAAAAAATTTCTTTCCGCGTGAGCGGTGATGAAAATTCTTACGAGGTCGATATTCTCAGGAGACTAGAAAATGTTGAGGAAAAAAAAAGAAAGAAAATTTTTATGAAATGGATTGTCCAGAAAATAAAACTGTTGAGGAGGGAAGAACTAAGTGGTTTATGGAGGCTAAAGCAGGAGTCGAGGACAGAGGATGCCATCTACGAGAATTTCGATAAAGAAAAATATTTTTCTGACTAGAGAAAAAAAAAAAGACAATCGACCTTAGACGCTTAATGGTCAATTGAGACGTGACGAACAGTATCAGAACCTAAGTGAACATGCTGATCCAGCGTCCTCAGCACTTCTAGATAGAGAATAACAGTATGTTTCTTCATCTATTCATCAGTTATCTTCAGTCACTCATGGACCTCGCGTTTTGCCACACTTGGGGCGCAGTACAGAGCGAGGGAGTGGGTCGTCTTGGAACTGTCTGGGCTAGAAAACCTTAAACGATTTTTCCGTTTGGTGGTTAAGACGTGAGGTTGTGGGAGGGGGGGGGGGGCCTTAATCACCCCGGCGGTTAATTGGTCCAAAGACTGATTAACCATAGTGGTTAGGACTTGACGCTAAGGGCCTCAATGATCCTGGCGGCTGATTGGTCTAAGACGTAATTAACCGTGGTGGTTAGGACTTGACCTTAAGGGTCTTAATGATCCCCGGCAGTTGATTGGTCTAGAGCCTAATGAACCAACCAGCCAATCCAGCCTCGGCCTCCAAGCATCGCACCGATGGTAGAGTCTCCAACCAGAGTACATTTTCCTGGATCTTGTCTCATTTACCCTCTTGTCCTCCAGCTTTGCGAACGACAGGGGAATCGAACCTAGGGACAGCGTGCTGGTAAGTGTTGACTGCGGCATGAGTGGCAGGTGATCGGGGTTAAAAGAGTTAGAGAGAGAGAGAGAGAGAGAGAGAGAGAGAGAGAGAGAGAGAGAGAGAGAGAGAGAGAGAGAGAGAGAGAGAGAGAAATTTGAAAAATAAATGTCCGTCTCTCGGAGAACGTGCGAAAAAAAAAAAAAAAACCATGAAATAGTGGAGCAAATTACCTTGATGAGGAAGAGAAAATGAACCACCGAAGAGAGAATGGCTTGAAAAATTCCATTTGTCACTCGTAGTGGCGAGTGAATTCATGCCTCTTGGACTTTTTCCTTTCCTATCTCAAAAGACTTGTAGACTTGTATCCGGACAGATATGGGAGCTAAGTACCTACAAGAATGACAAGAGGGAAGAGAAACACAGTAGTGGCCCGTGATCAGACGACCCGCACTTCCAGTCGAAGAATAAAATCCCCGATGGTCATACCATATCAACAGACTCCTCCTGTTCTTCCTCTTCCTCCTCCTCCTCTTCCTCCTCCTCCTCCTCCTCCTCCTCCTCCTCCTCCTCCTCTTCCTCCTCCTCCTCCTCCGCGTTGCCTCACTCGCTTATGATCGTAACAGCGTCAAAAATCCCCGTTCGGGTGAGGAAAGCCAATACGGACTTTAATCTCCTTAACTCGATCGTTCTTGTGGCATATAATTTGCAACTTTGCTCCGCCAGACTTGCAATACCAGATAAGAGAGTTTGCTTAAGATCAGATTGGGTTGTGAAGGCTGCAAGAAAGTGTAGGGACGAGGGATCTTCACTGAAATAAGTATATATATATATATATATATATATATATATATATATATATATATATATATATATATATATATAATATATATATATATTATATATATATATATATATATATATATATATATATATATATATATATATATATATATATATATATATATATATATATATGTATATGTTTCTTTTTTTTTTTTAACTATTCACCATTTCCCGCGTTAGCGAGGTAGCGTTAAGAACAGAGGACTGAACCTTTGAGGGAATATC
>NC_092243.1:11585983-11638483 GCF_036320965.1 Panulirus ornatus | reverse complement strand
ATAGGATGGAGTACAACCTCGAGTTCAGGGTATAGGATGGAGTACAACCTCGAGTTCAGGGTGTAGAATAGAGTACAACCTCGAGTTCAGGGTGTAGAATGGAGTACAACCTCGAGTTCAGGGTGTAGAATGGAGTACAACCTCGAGTTCAGGGTGTAGAATGGAGTACAACCTCGAGTTCAGGGTGTAGAATGGAGTACAACCTCGAGTTCAGGGTATAGAATGGAGTACAACCTCGAGTTCAGGGTGTAGAATGGAGTACGACCTCCAGTTCAGGGTGTAGAATGACAGCAAATGATTATTAGAAAAGTGATAAAATATACTTTAAATGTCTATCGTATCACTACACAGGCAGCGAGTCTGAATGTGTACATGTGTACATATGTATATGTCTGTGTATGTATATGTTTTTATACGTTGAAATGTATATGTATATATACGTGCGTGTATGGGCGTTTGTGTATATATATATATATATGTGTATATGAGTGGTTGGGCCATTCTTCATCTGTCTCTTTGCGCTACGTCGTTGACGCGGGAAACAGCTATTAAGTATAATATATATATATATATATATATATATATATATATATATATATATATATATATATATATATATATATATATATATATGTATATATATATATATATATATATATATACATATATATATATATATATATATATATATATATATATATATATATATATATATATATATATATATATATATATATATATACTCAAAAGAAAGATGAGCCATGATAACAATATGTATCTCTGCAAATCTCTAATGTGCAGATACACTCCCTCTAAATAAAAATTTTGCAGAGAATCTTGCGTAAAACAATTTGCAGTCCAGGGGTGACGCCACGACCCATGCTGTGAGGTCAGACCCAGATCAAGGGCGTCGTCCTCATCCCCACGTTGCAGGAGACGCCCCACAAGGATGTCGTAGGTGGTTTATGCCACTGGGTAAAAGACAAGACAGTGGCCATGGATTGATCTGTTTGGTCTGGGAGAAATGCTTGTGGTGCCATGTTATCACAAGGTGTTTATAGGATGTGTGTGTGTGTGTGTGTGTGTGTGTGTGTGTGTGTGTGTGTGTGTGTGCGTGTGTGTGTTATGTGGGAGTAGATGTATGAGCCTAGAACTGTGTGTTTCACCTATGTGGATGTATGTATGGCACATGAGTGAGTGTATGGTGTTATAACCATTTATATTATGTCGTTAGTGCTTTTGTGTATTGCATGAAAATATACCTATGTTTCTTGGGGTTGCGTATGCGTGCGCTTGCGTATTGTCGGCTCTTGTACTAGGAGGAAATCGGTGCGTAATCGGTGCGTAGTTATGTGTCTGCGTCTGTGTCCGTGGATGCCCCCGTGACGCAAAGAGGGATGTTGGTAGCCCATGGAAGCATCAGTTATGCGCCAGATGTTCACACTCACCTCACCACCACTGCTAAGATAAACCTTGATAATGGAGAGCCCCAAGAAGCTGTTGGTGAAGAGTACAAGACCTCAGCGATAAAAATGATTCCCACACACACACACACACACACACACACACACACACACACACACACACACACATCTCTTTAATTCCCCGCAGTCACGTAAATTACTGACGACATACAGCGAGCAATTTAGCGTTGAGGAATGGTGGACATACGTAAGAACTAATGGGCTTATATTGCTCGGAGCTGTGGCAAACAAAAGACCTGGGCACGTATTTCCAAGGCCTTCATTCCAGGCGCCTTGGAAGACGAGGGGAAAACAAAAGACTCCAGCGCGTTGGTCCCTGGATTTCTCTTCAACACCTCAGCATGTACGAAAGAAAAAAGTCTGGGTACTTCTTATATATACCCAGCCAGCCTTCCCTTGACCACTTCACCAGATGGGGCGGAAAACATATACACCCCAAGCTGCCGGAGGGTATATTGTATGTTCCATGGAAGAGCCCAGGTTCACCGTGTCTCATTCGTATTTCAATATACCCACACGTTTTGAGTGTATGTCTTGGTACAACGGGAACTATTGGTGTCTGTGTGCCTGAAGGGGAAGAACCAGTAGTTACTATCAGATGATGTTTAGTGGTCTGTGGAAGTCCCTGGGGATAGGAGAGAAAGAATACTTCCCACGTATTCCCTGCATGTCGTAGAAGGCGACTAAAAAGGGAGGGAGCGGGTGGCTGGAAATCCTCCCATCTCTCTTTTTTTTTTTTTTTTGATTTTCCAAAAGAAGGAACAGAGAAGGGGGCCAGGTGAGGATATTCCCTTAAAGGTCCAGTCCTCTGTTCTTAACGCTACCTCGCTAACGCGGGAAATGGCGAATAGTATGAAAGAAAAGAAAGAAAGATATATATATATATATATATATATATATATATATATATATATATATATATATATATATATATATATATACATATATATATATATATATATATATATATATATATATATATATATATATATGTATATATATATATATATATATATATATATATATATATATATATATATATATATATATGGTCGATAACTATTCCCCATGAGATCAAGGAGACATTATCACATGACCTGATCAGGGTGTGGTGCGCTGTAACACGATATTGGATACTGAGCCTCATATTCTTCAGTGACGTAATCATCTCGGGAACTCTATTGTGAATGAACGCTTTACCTCTTCATTGGACCTTTAAATCTGGACGGCATTGCCCGCGGCTGCCTTGAATAAGACGGAGCCATTACGCACACAGCCCGTGTCTCCATGAAGCAACCACGTCATGTGTTAAGGGAATAGAATAATTTCAGAGGCCATTTCGCTGGCTATGGTCGCCAGACTTGACACGCATTGAATTATCATCTTTGAAGAGCCAAGAAAGCTACAGTTTACAAAGACAGTCCTGCCACTCTGCCTGAACTGAAGTGAGCTATTGCAGACACCATCAGGGACATCTGAGTCTCCGATCAATGTATCATACATCTTGGCGAAGAAGATACGACGTTTAGATACGTGTCTACTGGTACATAAGCTCCATTTCCAACATTTGTGGTAAGTTGAAGTATGGGAAATGGATAAATGTACAGAAACTCTCCAAATAGACTCATTTTGTACAGTAGGGGCACAGTGACTTTGGATATCGCTCCACATACGCAGCCAAGAGTCAAAAGTTTTACTCAGCCAACCTGAAAAGAACTGACACAGAGAATCATCTCAGTAAATATGTGTACAGCTTGACGAACGATCTCATTCACAGTGGAGGACAGCGGGAGACACCAGTGTCTGCTGCTCCTCTGGTCATTCCCCCCCCCCTGAGATTAACACCATAAAACAGAGTGAAATATTCCTCCTCCTCCTCCTCCTCTGCCTCCTCCTGCTCTTCCTCCTCCTCCTCCTCCTCCTGCTCTTTCTCCTCCTCCTCCTCCTCCTCCTCCTCTTCCTTCTCTTCCTCCTCCTCCTCCTCCTCCTCCTCCTCCTGCTCTATCTGCTCTTCCTCCTCCTCCTCCTGCTCTTTCTCCTCCTCCTCCTCCTGCTCCTCCTGCTCCTCCTCCTCCTCCTCCTCCTCTTCCTCCTCCTCCTCCTCCTCCTCCTCCTCTGCCTCCTCCTCCTCCTCCTCCTGCTCTTCCTGCTCCTCCTCCTCCTCCTGCTCTTTCTCCTCCTCCTCCTGCTCCTCCTCTTCCTTCTCTTCCTCCTCCTCCTCCTCCTCCTCCTCCTGCTCTTCTTCCTCCTCCTCCTCCGCCTCCTCCTCCTCCTGCTCCTCCTCCTCCGCCTCCTCCTCCTCCTCCTCCTGCTCTTCCTCCTCCTCCTCCTCCTCCTCCGCCTCCTCTTCCTCCTCCTCCTCCTCCTCCTCCTCCTCCTCTTCCTCCTCCTCCTCCTCCTCCTCCTCCTCCTCCTCCTCCTCCTCCTCCTCTTCCTCCTCCTCCTCCTCCTCCTCAGGACTCCCGCTGCCATGCGTGTCAAATGTTCCATTCTTTATGGCGGTCGTTTTGACTTCACACTTTTTTTTTCTTCAAGTCAAGGCGTCACCTGGAGGGTATAGGAAATATGATTAATTATCAAATAGTTTATTTTTTACTAGGGGGGAGAGAGGGGGGGATTTGCTAACGTGTAACTTGAGGGTTTTTTCTCATACTGTGGATTTACCTCAACGTCAGGGAAATATTTTGGTACCGACTGTTGCTGTGCACCAGTGAAGTGAATATACCGCTTCCACTTGTAAAATGCACGGCCGCTGGTTGTGTGCGTGTGTGTGTGTGTGTGGAGAGAGAGAGAGAGAGAGAGAGAGAGAGAGAGAGAGAGAGAGAGAGAGAAAGAGAGAGAGAGAATTATTGTTTACTAGAACGTTTCAGCTCTTTCTGACTTGATATGTATATATCCCTGGGGATAGGGGAGAAAGAATACTTCCCACGTATTCCCTGCGTGTCGTAGAAGGCGACTAAAAGGGAAGGGAGCGGGGGGCTGGAAATCCTCCCCTCTCATTTTTTTCTTAACTTTCCAAAAGAAGGAACAGAGAAGGGGGCCAGGTGAGGATATTCCCTCAAGGGCCCAGTCCTCTGTTCTTGACGCTACCTCGCTGATGCGGGAAATGGTGAATAGTATAAATATATATATATATATATATATATATATATATATATATATATATATATATATATATACATACACACACACACGCACACACTTAGGTAACGAGAAGCGGAAGCACAGTTACCTCTGAGCCAGCCCGAATACTAAATACGAAACTTTGGACCAAAATCCTTTAACGACAAGACCTGCCAAGTTAACAGTAGCATTCAGCTCATGTGGACCACGAAAGGATCCATGGCAGCAGCCAGTCTGCCCAGTTCGAGACACAGGCCAGGATAAAGGATTAAAGTCAGTCACACATTAAATGCTTTAGCTTAAAAACGCTTAGAAAAAACCTATAAAGCTTATATACCTTAGAAAGCTTAGAAAGCTTAAGTAGTTTAGAGAAGTAAATAGGAATTTTTTGGAGCTTATTTGAAATTTGAAATTTGAAATTTGATTGACAAAATGTGGGATTTAGTAATAGCTGTAATGGAAATGAGGAGCAGCTGGAGCGAACAGCTTATTAAAACACAGTTGCTGTAGAGGCAGAGATGACGAAAGGTATTGAGAAACTGAATGTTTAAACGTAAAAGATTTGCACGATTACGCACTTTACAGAAAATGGGAAACACCAGGGCATAAGTTTAATCTCAGCGGGAAGAAAAAAAAAAATTGGAAGCAATTTACGGAAAAACAGTAGATTACTGATAAAGTGACATTTTCTTGTGTCGATTCTGTAAACACAGAGATATCTACAGATGTGTAGATCATAAGTGTTACCTTAGACGCAGAGGGAGACATTGTGATCATAGAGCCATGAAGGAAAGTGGTAATGCCTTGTGTCAATAGAGCAATCAAATGCCTTGTGTCCATAGAGCAATCAAATGCCTTGTGTCCATAGAACAATCAAATGCCTTGTGTCCATAGAGCAATCAAATGCCTTGTGTCAATAGAGCAATCAAATGCCTTGTGTCCATAGAGCAATCAAATGCCTTGTGTCCATAGAACAATCAAATGCCTTGTGTCCATAGAGCAATCAAATGCCTTGTGTCCATAGAGCAATCAAATGCCTTGTGTCCATAGAGCAATCAAATGCCTTGTGTCCATAGAACAATCAAATGCCTTGTGTCCATAGAGCAATCAAATGCCTTGTGTCCATAGAGCAATCAAATGCCTTGTGTCCATAGAGCAATCAAATGCCTTGTGTCAATAGAGCAATCAAATGCCTTGTGTCCATAGAACAATCAAATGCCTTGTGTCCATAGAGCAATCAAATGCCTTGTGTCCATAGAGCAATCAAATGCCTTGTGTCCATAGAGCAATCAAATGCCTTGTGTCCATAGAACAATCAAATGCCTTGTGTCAATAGAACAGTAAGATAGATTAGGATGATTCCAGACGACTCCCCGGGTTTCAGATGACATTGAACTCCACAAAAGACAGACAAAATCATTAACGAGAAAACAGTAAAGTTGGTGAAGACGGAAAGAATAAGGAAAATGAAAAAGAAAAAACGTAGTGAAATATTAAATTGCCATCGACAGAAAAATGTCAGTGGATAGAAAAAAGAAAGAAAAAAAAAAAAACGTGGCAAGATAACTTCTATTGAAAGAGATTTTGCATGGAAGAGGTGGAGGGAATTTCAAGCACGCGTGGCAGAAGTTAGAGCAAGAATTCGTAGGTACGAAAATGTTACCCAGAAAATGAAAATCGAAAAAAAAAAGAAAAAGAAAAGAAAGTGCTCACCTTCGCGTGATAATGATGTTCATGATCTCAGGAAAGCCGAGGGAAGCCAGCAGACAGAGACCAAAGAAACGAAGAAATGTTTGAAAAGAACTATAGAAGGTCTTACATAGACTAGAGTACAATGCGTTGACAACGAGGAGAGAAAACATGTTTTGAACAATCACATGTTTACTGAATGGCGTCCTAGCTTCGTCTCTTCGATGTATATCAACTGACTTATATTTCTCTCTTGTGTCTCCCCTGATGATGTGATTATTACACGAAAGTGCACTTGGGAACTTTTCGTGTTTCATTTTCCCCGTGGACTCATAGGAATATCTTGATCACGCGCAAAATTGTGATCCTTTCCAATATATATATATATACACGATGTAGCACAAACTGTTGCAGAGGCATTAAGACACTTGATATAAAGCTACAATGTTAAAGTCATTACGAAGGACAACGGTGAGTTCTTATTCCCTAAATCCCTCTGTGTTTTGAGGGCGAAGGTCCAGAAATATAGACACAATAACCTGGAATGCCACCTTCGAATTGCGTCATAAATCCCAAAAATTCCCGTCCGCTATTTATATTCCGAACGCTCAGTCCATTACTCCAGAGTGAGAGAGATATGGTCGACAGTCGGGCCGTCTTCACGCAAGCATGAGGACCAGGGTTCGATCCCTGAGAGTAATCGAGTTGGGTGATGGGTGAGTTAGTGGTATTTAGATTTCGAGTCAGAATTATTCTGTAGGTGTGATGGGCTATGTGCTAAGTCATGTATTTGCAACAAGGTTTTTTGGATTTATTGCCATTTGTGTAATTAGCTATTTTACTGGAAGGGGAAAGCGAGGGTTACACTTGTATTGCCCCGTCTATTAGCCCTCCGTAATATATATATATATATATATATATATATATATATATATATATATATATATATATATGTATTTCCTCCCCTACCGTTTTTTTGAATTTCCAAAAGAAGGAACAGAGGAGGGGGCCAAGTGAGGATATTCCCTCTAAGGCTAAGTCCTCTGTTCTTAACGCTACCTCGGGAAATGGCGAATATGTATGAAATATATATATATATATATATATATATATATATATATATATATATATATATATATATATATATATATATATATATATATATGTAGAGAGAGAGAGAGAGAGGATGAACACTTTGGCTGTGTGCGAACTGACTGCCGTCCCCAGTATTCGAACTCATGCGGCTCCTATAACGCTAGTCATCGCACCACGGAGGCCCCCCTGTGCGTGTTATACATTCAGGCAAACATCTGCTATTTATTTCAGGGTTTCATCATGGTCTCCGTTCCGTCTCTAGCCGTGACGTAAAATTGTCTCTCCTCCTCCTCCAGATACAGACTATGGAACACCCTCTCTCGCCTTTCTTCCTAGAATCCAAATGCTCTACTTCCTCTAGGATTCTTAAGACTATTCTCCTCTCTCTCTCTCTCTCTCTCTCTCTCTCTCTCTCTCTCTCTCCCTTTCCTTTATTCAGGTTTTAGCCCCGGTAAAGCCCCCCCTCTGCCCCGTAATTTGGAACGTATATCAGAGAGGTAAACGCAGTTCTCACAGGTCCTAAAAGAAAAAAAAACGAGTAAGTACTGTCCTGAGAAGAGAAAAAAAGACTCCAATCCCTTCTTGGTCCTGGTATAAGGTTTTAAAACCGCGTACGCCGAGTATTAATCCTTTTACAGTCATGAGTCTGAGGTGAAACCCGAGACATAGCCTCGCCACTGGTCCACCTGCATTTGTAACCTCGAGCAGGTAGAGTCTGGTAGCAGCACCACCTCCCTCCTCCCTCAAAAATTTCCTCAGGTCCACTTATGATTCGTCAGTCGCCTAGGACCATCAGCTGAATCCCTTAATCCTCCTAGGGTCATGTACCGTGCAGTGTTCTTCTCTCTAAACGCCAAACTAAACGCCCCAGCCTCAGGTCACACCGGAGCCGACAAGGGGAGCGAGCTGAATTGGCCAACATTTTTACGTTGATTTTTGCGAAGTAAAGTCGAGTCTTAACATTTTTACAGCAGGCTTGATTTTCTGTCCCAATTTTTCAAATTCTTTCGCTCTCCTGGAATTGAAGATTAGATTTTCTTCTTTCCCTCTTTTTTTCCTCTCCTTTTTTTTTTTTTTTTAAAAGATGTTTTTCTTGCAAACACAGATCATGTTAACGCCGCCGTCTGAATTCATTTTCCTGCTGATAAAAAATGTTTTAAGGGCGTTTAAGTAAACTGTAATGTATTTAAGTAACGACTCTCTCTCTCTCTCTCTCTCTCTCTCTCTCTCTCTCTCTCTCTCTCTCTCTCTCTCTCTCTCTCTCTCTCTCTCTCTCTCTCTTATCTCTCTCTCCCTCCTTCTACCGAATATAAACAGGCTTGAAGTCTTCGTGTTCTCTCTCTCTCTCTCTCTCTCTCTCTCTCTCTCTCTCTCTCTCTCTCTCTCTCTCTCTCTCTCTCTCTCTCTCTCTCTCTCACCCCTCACTCGGCCCAAATATGTAAACAGGATGAAGGTATCTCTGGGCTGGCGGGCGGGAGGAGGAGAGAGAAGAAATTTAAGGCTTTCGACTTTTTTGCGGGGAGAAGGATGATGGTATATCTTTGATGCTAGAACCAAAGGGGGATAGGGATGGGACGGAGAGGGAGGGAGGGTTGGTCCTCGTCTGACATTTCAAGCACAGACAGACCCCCAACACCACCACCACCTCAAGATATTACAGTGAAAGCAACTTGTGTAGGATGGAATACCATATCAGGTGGTTGTATTTTCTCTCGAAACGATTCAAGCCGACCACTCAGGTTTACCACGGAGGTTCTGGTAGCTATTGCCGTGACGTAGCAGCGTACGTACAATATGGGGTTATGTCATGGTAACATGCTAAAGAAAATGGATGTAAGATATCTCTAGACTTGGTGGAATTCAGAGAAGATTTCAGTCTTCAGAAAAACACAGGATAAATACAGAATGAAATAGAGAATAAAAGCATATATCCACATACACTTTCTCGGATATATATATATATATATATATATATATATGAAAGCCGGCAAGGCAGCAGGTTTGGATGGTATTGCAGTGGAATTAATTAAAAAAGGGGGTGACTGTATTGTTGACTGGTTGGTAAGGTTATTTAATGTATGTATGACTCATGGTGAGGTGCCTGAGGATTGGCGGAATGCGTGCATAGTGCCATTGTACAAAGGCAAAGGGGATAAGAGTGAGTGCTCAAATTACAGAGGTATAAGTTTGTTGAGTATTCCTGGTAAATTATATGGGAGGGTATTGATTGAGAGGGTGAAGGCATGTACAGAGCATCAGATTGGGGAAGAGCAGTGTGGTTTCAGAAGTGGTAGAGGATGTGTGGATCAGGTGTTTGCTTTGAAGAATGTATGTGAGAAATACTTAGAGAAGCAAATGGATTTGTATGTAGCATTTATGGATCTGGAGAAGGCATATGATAGAGTTGATAGAGATGCTCTGTGGAAGGTATTAAGAATATATGGTGTGGGAGGCAAGTTGTTAGAAGCAGTGAAAAGTTTTTATCGAGGATGTAAGGCATGTGTACGTGTAGGAAGAGAGGAAAGTGATTGGTTCTCAGTGAATGTAGGTTTGCGGCAGGGGTGTGTGATGTCTCCATGGTTGTTTAATTTGTTTATGGATGGGGTTGTTAGGGAGGTAAATGCAAGAGTCTTGGAAAGAGGGGCAAGTATGAAGTCTGTTGGGGATGAGAGAGCTTGGGAAGTGAGTCAGTTGTTGTTCGCTGATGATACAGCGCTGGTGGCGGATTCATGTGAGAAACTGCAGAAGCTGGTGACGGAGTTTGGTAAAGTGTGTGGAAGAAGAAAGTTAAGAGTAAATGTGAATAAGAGCAAGGTTATTAGGTACAGTAGGGTTGAGGGTCAAGTCAATTGGGAGGTGAGTTTGAATGGAGAAAAACTGGAGGAAGTGAAGTGTTTTAGATATCTGGGAGTGGATCTGTCAGCGGATGGAACCATGGAAGCGGAAGTGGATCATAGGGTGGGGGAGGGGGCGAAAATTTTGGGAGCCTTGAAAAATGTGTGGAAGTCGAGAACATTATCCCGGAAAGCAAAAATGGGTATGTTTGAAGGAATAGTGGTTCCAACAATGTTGTATGGTTGCGAGGCGTGGGCTATGGATAGAGTTGTGCGCAGGAGGATGGATGTGCTGGAAATGAGATGTTTGAGGACAATGTGTGGTGTGAGGTGGTTTGATCGAGTAAGTAACGTAAGGGTAAGAGAGATGTGTGGAAATAAAAAGAGCGTGGTTGAGAGAGCAGAAGAGGGTGTTTTGAAATGGTTTGGGCACATGGAGAGAATGAGTGAGGAAAGATTGACCAAGAGGATATATGTGTCGGAGGTGGAGGGAACGAGGAGAAGAGGGAGACCAAATTGGAGGTGGAAAGATGGAGTGAAAAGGATTTTGTGTGATCGGGGCCTGAACATGCAGGAGGGTGAAAGGAGGGCAAGGAATAGAGTGAATTGGAGCGATGTGGTATACAGGGGTTGACGTGCTGTCAGTGGATTGAATCAAGGCATGTGAAGCGTCTGGGGTAAACCATGGAAAGCTGTGTAGGTATGTATATTTGCGTGTGTGGACGTGTGTATGTACATGTGTATGGGGGGGGTTGGGCCATTTCTTTCGTCTGTTTCCTTGCGCTACCTCGCAAACGCGGGAGACAGCGACGAGGTATAAAAAAAAAAAAAAAAAAAAATTATATATATATATATATATATATATATATATATATATATATATATATATATATATATATATATATATATATATATATATAGAAATACTTAGAGAGACAAGACGGATTTGCATGTGGCATTTATAGACGTACAGAAAGCATATGATAAGGTTGATGAAAATGCCCAATGGAAGGTCTTAAGAATATACGGTGTCGGAGGAAAGTTGCTGGATGCAGTGAGAAGTTTTCATCGAGAGCGTTAAGCATGCCTGCAAGTAGGGACAGCGGAAAATGAGTTGTTTTAAGTCAAAATTGGTCTTTGGCTGGTGTGTGTAATGTTAACCATGATTGTTTAATTTGTTTAGGGTTAGGATGATGAAGGAGGTAAATGCACGAGTCTAGGAGAGAGGGGCGAGTCTGTAGGGGATGGTAAGACTTGGGAATTGAGTCAGTTGTTGTTTCCTGATGACACAGCAATGGTGGCAGATTCGAAGAGAAACTGGAGAGGTTGGTGACCAAATATGGAAGAATGTAACAAAAGGAGGAAGTTAAGAGTAAATGTGAATAAAAGCAAAGTCATTAGGTTTAGGTTCGCTTGGATGTGAGTTCAAGTGGAGAAAATTTGGAGGAAGTGAAGTGTTTTGATATCTGGGAGTGGACATAGCTGTAGATAGAACAATGTAAGAGTGAGTCATAGGGTGGATGGAGGAGCGAAGGTTCTAAGAGAGAGAGGTTGTTATATATATATATATATATATATATATATATATATATATATATATATATATATATATATATATATATATAAATATATATATATATATATATATATATATTATCCCTGGGGATAGGGGAGAAAGAATACTTCCCACGTATTCCCTGCGTGTCGTAGAAGGCGACTAAAAGGGGAGGGAGCGGGTGGCTGGAGATCCTCCCCTTTCTTGTTTTTTTTTTAATTTTCTAAAAGAAGGAACAGAGAAGGGGGTCAGGTGAAGATATTCCCTCTAAGGCCCAGTTCTCTGTTCTTAACGCTACCTCGCTAACGCGGGAAATGGCAAATAGTATAAAAAAAAAAAAAAAAAAAATATACACATATATATATATATATATATATATATATATATATATATATATATATATATATATATAATGAAAGGAGAATAACCAAAACTGTAGAGCGCATAAACACTCCAACGGACAAGAATAGGGAATAAAGATACAGATGTAACAGCAAATTATGCATAAAGTATAGTATACATTATAGTACTCGAGTAACAGGAAGAAGAATCTATAAGAAAGAGAGGCGAGAAACAGAGGAGATGGCCGTAGAAGCAGTCAGTGCCCAAGATGAGAGAAAAATGGCTATCAAAGAGCATGAATACGAGGCATAATCTTAGAAGCCCTCACCTTGGCAAAGTGTATTTGTATATGCAGAGTGTTGCATAAATTTGTGTCAGAAAACGAAAGACATTTCCCAGATGCAACAGAATATGATGATCAAAGACCACTTAAGAAGGCACTCTGGAGTAGCATGAAGTATAGAGAAAGGTTTGGGTTGACAGTGAGCTAAAGGGGGGTGTGGATGAGGAGGTACCTGACCTTACTTCATTGGCAGTCGCTCATGACATCAGTCTCGAACCTTGGTTGATGGTGAGTGGGAGACATCCACTGACCTGACGTCCTCATGTCACACATGACATCGAATTCCACTACCCTCCTTCCTTGCCCTCCCTCCCTTGGTTGACGGTGAGTGGGATACATCATCGACCTGATGTCCTGATGTCACACATGACATCGAATTCCACTACCCTCCTTCCTTGCCTTTCCTCCTCCTCCTCCCTCCTTCCCTCCCTCCCTACCACATCGCTTGTGAACGAGAGTTGAGAATCGCTCTAATCAATACGCTTCGGTCTTACGTCTCGTAGGCACGGTTGATCATCAAGTTTGGGTGTGTGGGAGCGTGAAAACATAGTGATTAGCTCCTTCAGTAGCCCTTTACTACACACTGCATACACATAGGTACCCTGTACTTGTCACCATAACGGTATAACCACATATCATATATCCTCTAGTATACTTATACTGCCACCAGTTATACACACATAACCCGCATCATACTAGTCCAATACCTCATTATACCCGTATATAACCAGGTAAGCTCACATATACCTTTGTAAACCCAGTGTATCCAATTAACACCCAGAATAGATCAGAGAATGTGAGGGATCATGTAATTCATAGCCAGATTCCCAAACCGCTGTCCATGATGTGTGCCTTTTCTCAACAAAGCCCCCACCACTGTAATGATCGTGTGTTCGTATCGGAAATGATATATCAGAGGCTCTTAATTACCATGGTTGCCTAATGGATGTTTACAATAATTTAGCAAGTGATTTGAATTGAACAAAATTTCAGAGAGTGTTTAAAGTATCTCTTGTTCGTTTTCTTTGTTGCATGCAAAAAAAGTGATAATAACTAGCTACTTTTGTTAATAACTACCAGAGTGAATAATGGATAAGAGATAAAAGTTTTGCCGTAAAGCAAAGACTAAAAAGATGAAAACATCCAATGAAAATAACAGCGAAAGACTTTCTCATTTTTCAAAGGTTTCATTAAATCATTTCCACCCTGATGATGTAGACCATCTCCTTCAACAGCAAACTTCGTGATGTTCGCTGACAGAGCAGGAGAGAAGGAAGAAAAAGCTGTCAAGAGTAACGGGAAAAAGAAAGAAAAAATAGAATAGAGAAGTTGAATGGAAATAGCACTAAAGGGAATGATAAGTCGAGAGGTCACGTAAGGTCACATGTCAGGCTGACAATGGAAACCATCATCGCTTTAACTACCTCTTAAAAGACCATCAAGGTCTTCAGTAACCCGTCTATCACGTTGGTCCGTCCGTAGTCAAGATGTGTCCGTGTATATCTCTTGGTCAGAGAGAGAGAGAGACAGAGAGATCCTTAATATCACCTTATTAATATCCAGTTTCACCAGTGAGAGGGAGGCAGTTCAAAAATTAATCTTGGAAAACTCGTACAGTGGGGTATTATTAACCTTTCTGCTCAGACTGGAACAATTATCCCCCCCTTTTTTTAAAGGCCTCGACTTGTGCGATTTTCTGTACTAATGGGCCTTTTTTTCGTCCCTCCCGACAAGGCTTTGTTCTCCGTTTGATTCAAGAGAGGTTTGTCCACCTGCCAACGAGCCAGTTGGGTTGTTGAAGGTCAGACATAGTGAACGATGACTGTTACACTCACACTTGGGTTAATAATAATCTCATTATCATTCAGATCTTTCCGGTGGCGTTCATTAAGGCATTCATAATGAATGAAGCTTAAGGAAGGGAGAGAACTTTCATGAACTTTCAAACGTCTTTTGAAGCTTAAGGAAGGGAGAGAACTTTCATACGTCTTTTGCTACAGGGTGTTGTGGCTTAGCGATTCATATTATTTTAAATTTTTTTTACAACGATACACAAAACATCTTCAGGTTTATCAGCTCAAGTTTCATCAAGAAAAAAAAATTATATATGCTCAGAGGTAATTACAGTCTCACTCATTTTTTTTTCTATACTTCGCGTGGCATGTATGTGATGTTCGTATCTTGACAGCAGTAAACAAACATATTCTAGTGACTTACATTATTCATGATATCACTTACACTACAGAACTTAATGGACGAACCTCCTCCGTGCTCATAGAGACAAGTGAACGGACATAGCAATCATAGATTTATCACCCTATCTAGTAACACAACAGAAAGTCTGCAGTTGTGTACTAACACATTTACCCAACACTAACACCAAACAACAGGCAGTTTATTGACCCATGTTTTAGCAACACTAAAAACAAAAAAGTCTGCGGACTTGCGTGTATTTATACGAATAGATACAAAAAAGGAATGCAAATACCGACAGACCACACTGGGTGTCATTTCGAGATTGTTTGAGGTAGTGAAAGGGAAGAGTAAACATTGACCATCGTCTTGGATGGGTAAAAACCATATCGTCGTGCTCAAGGGTCGTAACGTCGTGCTCAAGGGTCGTACCGTCGTGCTCAAGGGTCGTACCGTCGTGCTCAAGGGTCATACCGTCGTGCTCAAGGGTCGTACCGTCGTGCTCAAGGGTCGTAACGTCGTGCTCAAGGGTCATACCGTCGTGCTCAAGGGTCGTACCGTCGTTGCTCAAGGGTCGTACCGTCGTGCTCAAGGGCCGTACCGTCGTACTCAAGGGTCGTACCGTCGTGCTCAAGGGCCGTACCGTCGTGCTCAATGGTCGTACCGTCGTGCTCAAGGGTCGTACCGTCGTGCTCAAGGGTCGTAACGTCGTGCTCAAGGGCCGTACCGTCGTGCTCAAGGGCCGTACCGTCGTACTCAAGGGTCGTAACGTCGTGCTCAAGGGTCGTACCGTCGTGCTCAAGGGTCGTACCGTCGTGCTCAAGGGCCGTAACGTCGTGCTCAAGGGTCGTACCGTCGTGCTCAAGGGTCGTACCGTCGTTGCTCAAGGGTCGTACCGTCGTGCTCAAGGGTCGTACCGTCGTGCTCAAGGGTCGTACCGTCATACCCAGCTTTTAACTCTGAGGTAGCGCAACTTTGCTTGAGACAAGATGACCCCGATTTCTTTCAAAATGGTTACGTGTAAACCTGATCGAACGACACTCCAACCTACTCACTCGTCGACGGATCTCCAGCAAGACTCGCTGTGTCCATTCGTAACTCTCTTCTTAAAAAGATAAGCGGCAATTCTGTGGTGAAGCTGAATAACTTTTGGGCTGAGCGCGCACAGTCTACGCACCGGCGCTGTATACTGTCTCAGGTAATGTCAGACGTGGATTTAAAGCCAAGTGATGTCAGACGTGGATTTAAAGCCAAGTGATGTCAGACGTGGATTTAAAGCCAAGTGATGTCAGACGTGGATTTAAATCCAAGTGATGTCCGACGTAGATTTAAAGCCAAGTGATGTCAGACGTGGATTTAAAGCCAAGTGATGTCAGACGTGGATTTAAAGCCAAGTGATGTCAGACGTGGATTTAAAGCCAAGTGATGTCAGACGTGGATTTAAAGCCAAGTGATGTCAGACGTGGATTTAAAGCCAAGTAATGTCAGACGTGGATTTAAAACCAAGTAATGGTGGGGATTTCTTCCATATGTATCATTAGTGTTGCCTCCAACACTCCATGAGACAGATCACTTTGCGTCATTCGTAGTAAAACGCTTGCTCATGCGTTCGTCTCCATTACAACGTGTGTGACATCAGACTATGTCCTGGTTGTGAGTGTCGTGAGGATTTCCCTCCCTAGAACTTACAACGGTTGTGGCAGACGCAACAATGTTTCACAAGCGCCACAGAAACTTGATACAACCTCATCTGCGAACATGTTGACGTTGGTGTCTGTGATAAATATAGTATGTCTGAGGGACCGCTAACACATCTGTGTGCTTAATGAAACATAGAAGTCGACTCATCTATGTTTATCCCAGAGAAGCAAGGGTGTGGGGGGGAGGAAATCGACTCATCTATCGACCCATGTTTATCCCAGAGAAGTAAGGGTGGGGGGAGGAAATCGACTCATCTATCGGCCTATGTTTATCCCAGAGAAGCAAGGGTGTGGGGGAGGAAATCGACTCATCTATCGGCTCATCTATCGACCCATGTTTATCCCAGAGAAGCAAGGGTGTGGGGGAGGAAATCGACTCATCTATCGACCCATGTTTATCCCAGAGAAGCAAGGGTGTGGGGGGGAGGAAATCGACTCATCTATCGACTCATCTATCGACCCATGTTTATCCCAGAGAAGTAAGGGTGGGGGGAGGAAATCGACTCATCTATCGGCCTATGTTTATCCCAGAGAAGCAAGGTTGTGGGGGAGGAAATCGACTCATCTATCGACTCATCTATCGACCCATGTTTATCCCAGAGAAGCAATGGTGGGGGGGAGGAAATCGACTCATGTATCGACTCATCTATCGACCCATGTTTATCCCAGAGAAGCAAGGGTGTGGGGGGGAGGAAATCGACTCATCTATCGACTCATCTATCGACCCATGTTTATCCCAGAGAAGCAATGGTGGGGGGGAGGAAATCGACTCATGTATCGACTCATCTATCGACCCATGTTTATCCCAGAGAAGCAAGGGTGTGGGGGAGGAAATCGACTCATCTATCGGCTCATCTATCGACCCATGTTTATCCCAGAGAAGCAAGGGTGGGGGGGAGGAAATCGACTCATGTATCGACTTATCTATCGACCCATGTTTATCCCAGGGAAGCAAGGGTGTGGGGGGGAGGAAATCGACTCATCTATCGACTCATCTATCGACCCATGTTTATCCCAGAGAAGCAAGGGTGTGGGGGGGAGGAAATCGACTCATTTATCGACTCATCTATGTTTATCCCAGAGAAGCAAGGGTGTGGGGGAGGAAATCGACTCATCTATCGACTCATCTATCGACCCATGTTTATCCCAGAGAAGCAAGGGTGTGGGGGGGGAGGAAAAAAAAGACATGGACGGACCTGACCATCACATTTCCGATAACACATCGAGAGGCGGCTTTGTGGATCGACCGAAACCAGCGAGCGCATAATTCACCAGCGCCCACAGAGTCTCTCTCTGTCTCTCTCTCTCTCTCTCTCTCTCTCTCTCTCTCTCTCTCTCTCTCTCTCTCTCTCTCTCTCTCTCTCTAAGCCACACCAATTTTAACCCCCTCCCCTCCCACACACACCGCTATATTCCCCTCCTGGAGATGATCGCAGTCTACCCGGGCGTGAAGATTATTTTCTTTCTTATCGCGACGGAGTTGACCCTCGGAATATTCCCCCAGCTTCGCTCGAAGTTGGGTCATTGACAGCATTGATCTCGGCGGCGAACTGTGTGGTAGACGCAGTGAGGGAGGAGGTGGGTAGGGGCAATCTGATGTAATTAAGGGAGGGAGAGAGCTATAAAAGGGAGGGAGAGCTATAAAAATGATTTCATAATGGTGTAGAAAGGTATTACATAATGATTAAGGGAGGGAGAACTATAATAAGTGTTTGATAATGGTTTACAAAGGTGAAAAGTAAGAAAACAAGATACATGTATAAACACAATATTTTCCCGCATGTTCGATAGTTTTATTAATCTTTTATTTGCGATATATTTTCCCTCATGTTCAATAGTTTTATTAATCTTTTCTTTGCGATATATTTTCCCGCATGTTCGATAGTTTTACTAATCTTTTCTTTGCGATATGTTGTCTAAGGAAGCGATGTTAAGATGCTGGTAGTAAATATACTTAATGATGACTGCTTAACCAAGTCTTCATTTTCAGTTACCCTCCATGTTATACGGGTAACTGACTTAGTCTATCAGCAGGTTGTAGTCACGTAGAATAACAACAGTGTGAGTTGTGTACTGCGGCTGAAAAAGATGACCTCAGGCATGGGTGTGTGTGTGTGTGTGTGTGTGTGTGTGTGTATACAAAGGGTGCGTTCCGGACTCCCTCTCTGTAGAGTGTGTTGGGGAGGGAATGAGGGTGAGGGAGGGTGAGGAGGGAGTTGTGGGGTCAGTATACGCAAGGGTATGTGTTCATGGCTGGTGGTTGTTGTGGTAGATTTGAGAACAACATCCTCACACCCTGTCGCTGAAATCTGGTCACAGAAAAGAAGTGGAAATAGAATAGAGACCCGAGGGATGACACTGGTCCTGGCAGGTGATTGAGATGTTACTTACAGGGACGTAGAGAAGCTACTTACGTAACACTGAGCCATCAGGGAAGCCGTGTCGGCTTTGTTGAATTGACTCATCTTGTTCTGGGGGATTCCTTGTACACGGGCGTGGCTCAGCAGGGGGTGGGAGGGAGTGCTGTCTGTCGTGCGTAAGTCGAGAGACGACAGAGTGATGGAAAGTCTTGTACAGGGATGAACCTACGATGAAGGAGGAAGGGTCTCCTGCCACGAGATCTGGGGATTTCCGCGCTTCATAGCACGAGATCTGAGGATTCTCCGCTTCCTTGCATGAAATACTTCAAAATTTGGGAATTCCCCGTATTCTCTCCCGAGATCTGGGGATTCCCCGTATCCTGGCACGAGATCTGGGGATTCCCCGCTTCCTAGCATGAAATACTTTAAAATTAGGGGATTCCCCGTGTTCTGGCTCAAGATCTGGGGATTCCCCGTACCCTGGCACGAGATCTGGGGATTCCCCGCTTCATAGCACGAGATCTGAGGATTCTCCGCTTCCTTGCATGAAATACTTCAAAATTTGGGAATTCCCCGTATTCTATCCCGAGATATGGGGATTCCCCGTATCCTGGCACGAGATCCGGGGATTCCCCGTACCCTGGGACGAGATCTGGGGATTCCCCGTATCCTGGCACGAGATCCGGGGATTCCCCGTACCCTGGGACGAGATCTGGGGATTCCCCGTATCCTGGCACGAGATCCGGGGATTCCCCGTACCCTGCGACGACATCTGGGGATTCCCCGTAACCTGGCACGAGATCCGGGGATTCCCCGTACCCTGGGACGAGATATGGGGATTCCCCGCTCCTTAGCATGAAATACTTTAAAATTTGGGGATTCCCCGTATTCTGTCCCGAGATCTGGGGATTCCCCGTAACCTGGCACGAGATCCGGGGAATCCCCGTACCCTGGGACGAGATCTGGGGATTCCCCGCTCCTTAGCATGAAATACTTTAAAATTTGGGGATTCCCCGTATTCTGGCTCAAGATCTGGGGATTCCCCGCATTCTGGCTCAAGATCTGGGGATTCCCCGCATTCTGGCTCAAGATCTGGGGATTCCCCGCATTCTGGCTCAGGATCTGGGGATTCCCCGGATCCTGGCTCAAGATCTGGGGATTCCCCGCATCCTGTCACGAGATCTGGGGATTCCCCGCTTCCTTGCATGAAATACTTCAAAATTTGGGAATTCCTCGTATTCTCTCCCAAGATCTGGGGATTCCCCCTATCCTGGCACGAGATCCGGGGATTCCCCGTACCCTGGGACGAGATCTGGGGATTCCCCGTACCCTGGCACGAGATCTGGGGATTCCCCGCATTCGGGCTCAGGATCTGGGGATTCCCCGTATTCTGGCTCAACATCTGGGGATTCCCCGGATCCTGCCACGAGATCTGGGGATTCCCCGCTTCATAGCACGAGATCTGAGGATTCTCCGCTTCCTTGCATGAAATACTTCAAAATTTGGGAATTCCCCGTATTCTCTCCCAAGATCTGGGGATTCCCCGTATCCTGGCACGAGATCCGGGGATTCCCCGTACCCTGGGACGAGATCAGGGGATTCCCCGTATCCTGGCACGAGATCCGGGGATTCCCCGTACCCTGGCACGAGATCTGGGGATTCCCCGTATCCTGGAACGAGATCCGGGGATTCCCCGTACCCTGGCACGAGATCTGGGGATTCCCCCGTACCCTGGCACGAGATCTGGGGATTCCCCGTACCCTGGCACGAGATCTGGGGATTCCCCGTAACCTGGCACGATATCCGGGGATTCCCCGTACCCTGGGACGAGATCTGGGGATTCCCCGTATCCTGGCACGATATCCGGGGATTCCCCGTACCCTGGGACGAGATCTGGGGATTCCCCGTATCCTGGCACGAGATCTGGGGATTCCCCGCTTCCTAGCATGAAATACTTTAAAATTAGGGGATTCCCCGTGTTCTGGCTCAAGATCTGGGGATTCCCCGTACCCTGGCACGAGATCTGGGGATTCCCCGTATCCTGACACGAGATCTGGGGATTCCCCTTATTCTGGTTCAAGATCTGGGGATTCCCCGTATTCTGGCTCAACATCTGGGGATTCCCCGGATCCTGCCACGAGATCTGGGGATTCCCCGCTTCATAGCACGAGATCTGAGGATTCTCCGCTTCCTTGCATGAAATACTTCAAAATTTGGGAATTCCCCGTATTCTGTCCCGAGATCTGGGGATTCCCCGTATCCTGGCACGAGATCCGGGGATTCCCCGTACCCTGGGACGAGATCTGGGGATTCCCCGTATCCTGGCACGAGATCCGGGGATTCCCCGTACCCTGGGACGAGATCTGGGGATTCCCCGTACCCTGGGACGAGATCTGGGGATTCCCCGTATCCTGGCACGAGATCTGGGGATTCCCCGTACCCTGGGACGAGATCTGGGGATTCCCCGTATCCTGGCAAAGATCTGGGGATTCCCCGTATTCTGGTTCAAGATCTGGGGATTCCCCGTATTCTGGCTCAACATCTGGGGATTCCCCGGATCCTGCCACGAGATCTGGGGATTCCCCGCTTCATAGCACGAGATCTGAGGATTCTCCGCTTCCTTGCATGAAATACTTCAAAATTTGGGAATTCCCCGTATTCTGTCCCGAGATCTGGGGATTCCCCGTATCCTGGCACGAGATCCGGGGATTCCCCGTACCCTGGGACGAGATCAGGGATTCCCCGTATCCTGGCACGAGATCGGGATTCCCCGTACCCTGGCACGAGATCTGGGGATTCCCGTATCCTGGAACGAGATCCGGGGATTCCCCGTACCCTGGCACGAGATCTGGGATTCCCCCGTACCCTGGCACGAGATCTGGGGATTCCCCGTATTCTGTCCCGAGATCTGGGGATTCCCCGTAACCTGGCACGAGATCCGGGGATTCCCCGTACCCTGCGACGACATCTGGGGATTCCCCGTAACCTGGCACGAGATCCGGGGATTCCCCGTACCCTGGGACGAGATCTGGGGATTCCCCGTAACCTGGCATGAGATCCGGGGATTCCCCGTACCCTGCGACGAGATCTGGGGATTCCCCGTAACCTGGCACGAGATCCGGGGATTCCCCGTACCCTGGGACGAGATATGGGGATTCCCCGTATCCTGGCACGAGATCTGGGGATTCCCCGTACCCTGGGACGAGATCTGGGGATTCCCCGTGTTCTGGCTCAAGATCTGGGGATTCCCCGGATCCTGGCTCAAGATCTGGGGATTCCCCGGATCCTGGCTCAAGATCTGGGGATTCCCCGTGTTCTGGCTCAAGATCTGGGGATTCCCCGGATCCTGCCACGAGATCTGGGGATTCCCCGCTTCATAGCACGAGATCTGAGGATTCTCCGCTTCCTTGCATGAAATACTTCAAAATTTGGGAATTCCCCGTATTCTGTCCCGAGATATGGGGATTCCCCGTAACCTGGGACGAGATCCGGGGATTCCCCGTACCCTGGGACGACATCTGGGGATTCCCCGTATTCTGGCTCAACATCTGGGGATTCCCCGGATCCTGTCCCGAGATCTGGGGATTCCCCGTAACCTGGCACGAGATCCGGGGATTCCCCGTACCCTGGGACGAGATCTGGGGATTCCCCGTATCCTGGCACGAGATCCGGGGATTCCCCGTACCCTGGGACGAGATCTGGGGATTCCCCGTATCCTGGCACGAGATCCGGGGATTCCCCGTACCCTGGCACGAGATCTGGGGATTCCCCGTATCCTGGCACGAGATCCGGGGATTCCCCGTACCCTGGCACGAGATCTGGGGATTCCCCGTATCCTGGCACGAGATCTGGGGATTCCCCGCTTCCTTGCATGAAACAATTGAACCAGATCCTGAGCCAGAATGCGGGGAATCCCCAGATCTCGTGCCAGGATACGGGGAATCCCCAGATCTCGTGCCAGGATACGGGGAATCCCCAGATCTCGGGACAGAATACGGGGAATTCCCAAATTTTGAAGTATTTCATGCAAGGAAGCGGAGAATCCTCAGATCTCGTGCTATGAAGCGGGGAATCCCCAGATCTCGTGGCAGGATCCGGGGAATCCCCAGATCTTGAGCCAGAACACGGGGAATCCCCAGATCTTGAGCCAGGATCCGGGGAATCCCCAGATCTTGAGCCAGGATCCGGGGAATCCCCAGATCTTGAGCCAGAACACGGGGAATCCCCAGATCTCGTCCCAGGGTACGGGGAATCCCCAGATCTCGTGCCAGGATACGGGGAATCCCCATATCTCGTCCCAGGGTACGGGGAATCCCCGGATCTCGTGCCAGAATGCGGGGAATCCCCAGATCTCGTCCCAGGGTACGGGGAATCCCCGGATCTCGTGCCAGGATACGGGGAATCCCCAGATCTCGTCCCAGGGTACGGGGAATCCCCAGATCTCGTGCCAGAATGCGGCGGGAATCCCAGGTCTCGTCCCAGGGTACGGGGAATCCCTGGATCTCGTGCCAGGATACGGGGAATCCCCATATCTCGGGATAGAATACGGGGAATTCCCAAATTTTGAAGTATTTCATGCAAGGAAGCGGAGAATCCTCAGATCTCGTGCTATGAAGCGGGGAATCCCCAGATCTCGTGGCAGGATCCGGGGAATCCCCAGATGTTGAGCCAAAATACGGGGAATCCCCAGATCTTGAACCAGAATGCGGGGAATCCCCAGATCTCGTGCCAGGATACGGGGAATCCCCAGATCTCGTGCCAGGATCCGGGGAATCCCCAGATCTGGAGCCAGGATCCCGGGAATCCCCAGATCTGGAGCCAGGATACGGGGAATCCCCAGATCTCGTGCCAGGATACGGGGAATCCCCAGATCTCGTGCCAGGATACGGGGAATCCCCAGATCTCGTCGCAGGGTACGGGGAATCCCCGGATCTCGTGCCAGGTTACGGGGAATCCCCAGATCTTGAGCCAGGGTACGGGGATTCCCCGGATCTCGTTCCAGGATACGGGGAATCCCCAGATCTCGGGACAGAATACGGGGAATTCCCAAATTTTGAAGTATTTCATGCAAGAAGCGAATCCTCAGATCTCGTGCTATGAAGCGGGGAACCCCAGATCTCGTGCAGGATCCGGGAATCCCCAACTTCGATGACCAGAAGATCCGGGAATCCCCAGATCTTGACCGAATGCGGGAATCCCCAGATCTGGGCCAGATACGGGGAATCCCCAGATCTTGCCAGATCGGGGAATCCCCAGATCTGTGCCAGGATCGGGGAATCCCCAGATCTCTGACAGGCGGAATCCCCAGACGACGATGCGGGGAATCCCCAGATCTTGAGCCAGAATACGGGGAATCCCCAAATTTTAAAGTATTTCATGCTAAGGAGCGGGGAATCCCCAGATCTCGTCGCAGGGTACGGGGAATCCCCGGATCTCGTGCCAGGTTACGGGGAATCCCCAGATCTCGGGACAGAATACGGGGAATCCCAAATTTTGAGTATAATCTCAGGACGGGAGAATCCCAGATCTCGTGCTATGAAGCGGGAATCCCCAGATCTCGTGCAGGATCCGGGGAATCCCCAGATGTTGAGCCAGAATACGGGGAATCCCCAGATCTTGAACCAGAATAAGGGGAATCCCCAGATCTCGTGCCAGGATACGGGGAATCCCCAGATCTCGTGCCAGGATGCGGGGAATCCCCAGATCTTGAGCCAGAATACGGAGAATCCCCAAATTTTAAAGTATTTCATGCTAAGGAGCGGGGAATCCCCAGATCTCGTCGCAGGGTACGGGGAATCCCCGGATCTCGTGCCAGGTTACGGGGAATCCCCAGATATCGGGACAGAATACGGGGAATTCCCAAATGTTGAAGTATTTCATGCAAGGAAGCGGAGAATCCTCAGATCTCGTGCTATGAAGCGGGGAATCCCCAGATCTCGTGGCAGGATCCGGGGAATCCCCATAACTCTTGCTAGGATACGGGGAATCCCCAGATCTCGTCCCAGGGTACGGGGAATCCCCAGTTCTCGTCCCAGGGTACGGGGAATCCCCGGATCTCGTGCCAGGTTACGGGGAATCCCCAGATGTCGTCGCAGGGTACGGGGAATCCCCAGATCTCGTGCTAGAAGCGGGGAATCCCCAGATCTCGTGCCAGGATACGGGAATCCCCAGATCTCGTCCCAGATACGGGGAATCCCCAGATCTCGTGCCAGGATACGGGGAATCCCCAGATCTCGTCCCAGGATACGGGGAATCCCCAGATCTCGTGCCAGGATACGGGGAATCCCCAGTCTCGTCCCAGGGTACGGGAATCCCCGATCTCGTGCCAGGATACGGGGAATCCCCAGATCTCGTCGCAGGATACGGGGAATCCCAGATCTCGTGCCAGGTTTACGGGGAAATCCCCAGATCTGGGTGCAGAAGCGGGGAATTCCCCAGATCTCGTGCAGGAATCGGGAATCCCAGATTCTGCTAGAAGCGGGAATCCCCAGATCTTGAGCAGTGAACGGGAATCCCCAGATCTCGTGCAGGATCCGGGGAATCCCCAGATCTGTGACGCCAGGCATAACGGGGAATCCCCAGATCTCGTGCCAGGATCGGGGAATCCCCGGATCTCGTGCCAGGATACGGGGAATCCCCAGATCTCGTCCAGGGTACGGGAATCCCCTGATCTCGTGCCAGGATACGGGGAATCCCCAGATCTCGGGAAAGAATACGGGAATTCCCAAATTTTAAGTATTTCATGCAAGGAAGCGGAGAATCCTCAGGATCTCGTGCTATGAAGCGGGGAATCCCCAGATCTCGTGGCAGGTCCGGGGAATCCCAGATGTTGAGCAGAATGCGGGGAATATCCAGATTTGAGCCTGAATACGGGAATCCCAAATTTTAAAGTATTTCATGCTAAGGAGCGGGAATCCCAGATCTCGTTGCACGGTAAAGGGGAATCCCCGGATCTGTGCCATGTTTACGGTGAATCCCCTGTTCTCGGGACAGAATTACGGGGAATTTCCAAATTTGGATGTATTTCATGCAAGGATGGGAAGCGGGAATCCTCAGATCTCGTGCATGAAGCGGGGAATCCCCAGAATCTCGTGGCAGGATCCGGGGAATCCCAGGTGTTGAGCCAATACGGGGAATCCCCAGATCTCGTGCAGGGTACGGGAATCCCCGGATCTCGTGCCAGGATGCGGGGAATCCCCAGATCTTGAGCCAGAATACGGGGAATCCCCAAATTTTAAAGTATTTCATGCTAAGGAGCGGGGAATCCCCAGATCTCGTCGCAGGGTACGGGGAATCCCCGGATCTCGTGCCAGGGTACGGGGAATCCCCAGATCTTGAGCCAGAACACGGGGAATCCCCTAATTTTAAAGTATTTCATGCTAGGAAGCGGGGAATCCCCAGATCTCGTGCCAGGATACGAGGAATCCCCAGATCTCGTGCCAGGGTACGGGGAATCCCCAGATCTTGAACCAGAATAAGGGGAATCCCCAGATCTCGTGTCAGGGTACGGGGAATCCCCAGATCTTGAACCAGAATAAGGGGAATCCCCAGATCTCGTCCCAGGGTACGGGGAATCCCCGGATCTCGTGCCAGGATACGGGGAATCCCCAGATCTCGGGACAGAATACGGGGAATTCCCAAATTTTGAAGTATTTCATGCAAGGAAGCGGAGAATCCTCAGATCTCGTGCTATGAAGCGGGGAATCCCCAGATCTCGTGGCAGGATCCGGGGAATCCCCAGATGTTGAGCCAGAATACGGGGAATCCCCAGATCTTGAACCAGAATAAGGGGAATCCCCAGATCTCGTGCCAGGATACGGGGAATCCCCAGATCTTGAGCCAGAATACGGGGAATCCCCAGATAACTAGCCAGGATACGGGGAATCCCCAGATCTTGAGCCAGAACACGGGGAATCCCCAGATCGTGAGCCAGGATACGGGGAATCCCCAGATCTGGAGCCAGAATACGGGGGGGTGTTCTCTCTCTCTCTCTCTCTCTCTCTCTCTCTCTCTCTCTCTCTCTCTCTCTCTCTCTCTCTCTCTCTCTCTCCAAATATGAAAAGATAAAACATTATCTATAAGACGGATCTCTTTCCAGGCGAGGTGGATTGTCCGAAGTTTTAATAGGAGGACAGGAGTGTCATCTTCCACTCGCCTTATCTTCGTTTCAATTTGAGGGATGAAAAGAAGAAGAAGAAGAAGAAGAAGGCGAGGTACCGTCGTCCACTCACTGCCAGCTCTGAGTCCCTGTGTGATACGCACGTTTGCTCGCTCAAGAATCGTCTACGTACACTCCCAGTACGTTACCACTGGCTGGGGTGGAGGGAGGAAGGAGAAGGAGGAGTAGGAGGAGTTGGAGGCGGCGGAGGGGAGTGTGTGTGTGTGTGTGTGTGTGTGTTGGTCCTCTCGATGGAGCATCAATACCAGGGCAGTTGAGCGGCTGGAATAGTCGCCTATCTGAAAACCTATCACAGGAAAGTGGAGAGCTTTTATAGAAATGAGAACCAGCATTGTAGATTGCAAGGCACCTTCCTGCGCTCAACCGAAAGGAGGGAAGTTGCAAGGAGTTTTGCATAAGGGTTGGGTAATCTATATATACGTAGGTGAGGTTGTCGTGTGTGTGTGTGTGTGTGTGTGTGTGTGTGTGTGTGTGTGTTACGGGGAGGGAGTTTTACACTCGTGTTGCCCCCGTCTCTTAATCTTGTGTATATGTACCGTGTTTTCACGCCTACGTGTGTACACACACACACACACACACACACAAAGGATTTCTCGTGAGCACCTCGCCTCACCCCACTGGCAATCACACGCTAAACCTCACCAACAAAAGCTGGAGCGCACGTACTTAATGCACGCGAACTGCGACTCGAGGCCGTTATTAACTTTGGCTACGGATCTGTCGAGGCTCAGTGTGCCTGCAGGAGGGAGAGTGAGGTCTTCCAGGATCTGCTGAAGGCTTCCTGCTGAAGGGGGTTTCTCTCTCTCTCTCTCTCTCTCTCTCTCTCTCTCTCTCTCTCTCTCTCTCTCTCTCTCTCTCTCTCTCTCTCTCTCTCTCTCTCTCTCACGGACGGTGTGTCAGGGAGAGGAGCAGCACATGTCATGACGCTGGCTCGTACTTCAGTGGTTTCAGTGGATTTTTCGCACAGCTGTTGTAATGATAGGGTTTGCAGCAGTAGTAGTAATGGTAGTAGTAGCAGTAGTTGTAGTAGTAGTAGTAGTAGTAGTAGTAGTAGTAGTAGTAGTAGTAGTACTAGTAACAGAGAGTGATTGCATTAGTAGCAGTAGTAGTGATGGTAGTAGTAGCAGTAGTTGTAGTAGTAGTAGTAGTAGTAGTAGTAGTAGAAGTAGTAGTAATAGTAACAGAAAGTGATTGCATTAGTAGTAGTAGTATAGATAGTAGTAGTAGTAGAATTAGTAGTAGTATCATTATTATTATTATTAGAAGTAGTAGTACTAGTAGTAGTAGAAGCAGCAGTAGTAGTAGTAGTAGTAGTAGTAGTAGTAGTAGTAGTAGTAGTAGTAGTAGTAGCAGAAGCGGAAGAATAGATGTTGACACAAGACTACATGGTTGCAGCCAGAGCAACACTGGCAGACACATTAGCAGGGACCTACGTAGCAGGAGCTGGACAGGCTGCAACAGCTACATTAACGACACCCGTTCGAGCAGCAGTAACAGTAGCACTAACTACAGTAGAGGTAACGAAGTAGCACTTGGCACAGAAACAGGAGCAACAGCGAAAGCAAAGACGAAAGCATTAACGGCTAAAAAGAGGAATAATGACAGCAGTAGTAGCTGCAACAGCGACAACAGCTGTAGCAACAGTGTGAACAAGAACAACAGGTGTATCAGGTGTAAGAACAAGGACAACAGCAGCTGTAGCAACAGTAAGGAGAACAAGGACAACAATAGTTGTAGCAACAGTAAGAACAACGACAACAACAGTTGTAGCAACAGTAAGAACAACAACGACAACTACAGTTGTAGCAAACAGTAAGAACAACAACAACGACAACAGCAGCTGTAGCAACAGTAAGAACAACAACGACAACAACAGATGTATCAACAGTAAGAACAACAACGACAACAATAGCTGTAGCAAACAATAAGAACAACAACAATGACAACAGCAGCTGTAGCAAACAACAGAGAGAGAGAGAGAGAGAGAGAGAGAGAGAGAGAGAGAGAGAGAGAGAGGGAGAGGGCATCATCTGCAAACAGGAGAAAGTCTAATGACCTGGCAACAGCAGTAGCGTAGCTCACGACAGCTGGAAGTGTTGACTGGTACATCGCTGATGGCTTCAGCGTGACCCAGCGAAGATAGGGGGGGAGAGAGGACCTCCTCCCGTAGGTCACACCGCCAGAGCCACCGCCACCACGACGGTGGTGGGATCATCAGCAACACAAGACAGAGAGGTGCTACGGGAAGGAGCAGATCCGTGAGAGGCGAAGGGCGAAGAAGAAGAAGAAGCAGCAGCAGCAACACCTGACCCCTATCCCTACACTCTCTCTCTCTCTCTCTCTCTCTCTCTCTCTCTCTCTCTCTCTCTCTCTCTCTCTCTCTCTCTCTCTCCCAGCGACTCCGATCGCCCACCCGTCACACTTGATTTGCATCGCAGATCCTATTCATATGACGCGAAGGCGTTTCTCGAATTTGCGACTTGGAATTCAAAATCCGAAAATTGGTCGCGAACGAGTTTTTTTCCCCCTTTCTCTCGCCTTCGCCACTTTTTTTTTTTTCATAATGAACATGTAACTCATCCCCCTCAGTCAGTCTTCATCCCCCTCTGAGGTAAGAGAAAGACACACAAAGACGCTACAGGAGTCAAAAGATCTTTAATGGTTACACTCCGCATTGTATTGCGTGAGAGATAGCCACTAAAGCTGCTGCACTGTTGGATACACCATTCTTGTCTCACCTCGCAACACCAACTCTCACCAGTTACCTAGTGGTGAGGGACTGTAATTGGGCAGGCAGGAGAACGAGTGATAAAGGACTGTGATTGGGCAGGCAGGAGAACGAGCGGTGAGGGAATGTGATTGGGCTGGCAGGAGAACGAGTGGTGAGGGACTGTAATTGGGCAGGCAGGAGAACGAGTGATGAAGGACTGTAATTGAGCTAATTGAGATAATGTAATTGAGATAATGTTCTATGCGATGGAAGAAAGTCATGTGACATGGCATGGGTCGCATGGACTTGAATTCAAGTCTTAAGCTGTGGTTTACATATGGGATGTATCAAAGTCATGTCATGTGATATACGAATAGTTGATGAACACAGTCCTTTTAAGAAAATATAAAGTACTCTATGTAAGTCTCTGTCCTGACTTATAAGCACCAAGAGCTTGTGAATTTATTTCTTTCAGTCAAACTTCGATTCACAGGAGCTGTGTAACAGGGAAATATATTACGTTAATTCGTTAATTGAGCGTCCGGTTAAATGTACATTAATTTCGTATTAGAAGGTATAGGAATGATGATATAAGTGATGTTAGAAAAGACCTGATGTAAAGTCGGATAGATAAAATAGACTACGTCACTGGTTGTGATTTATATCAACGAGACGTTGAATTCAGTCATGTAGTTGTAAAGGTTAAGATATAACAGCCATGGATGGTTGTGAGATCAAGTACAACATACAGATATTGATGTTTATAAGCACGTATGGCCAGACTCCAAGAAACTGTAATTAGGGATTGAAATTCAAGATGTGTTTCCTCATTGCACCAATTGTAGATCGTATAGTGACCCTCTTTAGCGGGAAAGGGTTCTTCTATAGTTTAGTTTTCTTATGTTTGCTGAGATGGCATGGGTAGATAGGTCGCTTGAGTAGGCCATCCCATTAAAGCTTTATACATGTATATATATATATGGATGAACAGCTGGGTTGACTGTGGACGGACTGCAGCAACCACGATTCGAACCTATGTGCTCGACCCGGGGCAGGCGGAAGACCCGTAAATGCATCACTGTCTAGAACGCTAACCGCTACACCACGGGAGTCCACAGTATGTTTCATGCAACATGATTGTTCAATACCGGTAGCAATCATCGCGAGTGTGACGCTTACAGAGGTAGTGTGTTGTGGAATGTTCATGTTCATGTTCATGTATCCATCGTCGCCGTGGCACAATGACTCATAATTGTTCTTCATCATAGGCCAATGAGAGAGAGAGAGACTTAACTCTCCCTCCGTCACTACCCAACCAAGAGATCGAGTCACTTGTCTGTGATGTCTAGGCTCCTTACAAACCCCTGACGCTGATTGGTAAATTGAAAGCTACGTCATCAGTACATCGACGGCCATTAATTGGCTATTGAAAGTTACGTCAGCGATACAACGCTGGCCGCTAATTGGTTATTGAGGCCTACGTCAGCGATACAGCATAGGTCACAGATTGGTTATTGACTTGTGTGTCTGCAAACAACGCCGAAGACTGATTGGCCATCGAGAAATTATGTCACTGATACGTAGGCGGATTCTGATTGGTTATCGAGGGATATCTGTTAAGTAAGAAGGCCCATGATTGGTTGCTTTGGTGTGCGCGTTTTTGAATGTGTTCGCTCTTGGCTCTTGAGCGTTAGAGAGGAAAGCATCTTCGCTTCTATTCACAGACGATGGTGACTTAATGAGTCTCATTTGAATCATACCATAATTCTCTCCTGACAAATCAAAATGAAATGGATCTCTTCACTTAAACAACCAAGAACGTAGCGAAAAGTAAAGGCAGTAACGACGTCCAATCAGCTCTCCAAAATGTTAAAGATCGGATTCATAAGAGAACAACCACACGATAAATTCTTGAAACGAAATGTCAGAATTCGGTTCATCGTTTCTTGGGGGACTAATTCCATCCATTCAATCCCTGAAACAGATTTCCTTGCACTTGATAAAACAGTACAAATAACAAGTTTATTCACTGACAAAAGAAAAAGAAATCATATATTTCATCTTTATGAATGTTGAGGTTAATTTGAAATCATATCATATTTTTCTAATTCTGTACTGGCTTAACGTCATCAGGAAAGTCTAAGTTCAAAAGGTCTAACTCATTTTCATATATTTGATTCAGGTACAGGCTTATCAGACTAGCACTTGGTTAAGGAATACGGTCCGTGCGCCTACGAAACATTGCGTTATAATGCTTATCTGCAGGAGAGTTACCCCTACAAGGCTTATAGAATGGTTAGACAGTGGCTCTTACAGAAAACGGAAACGTAATGGCTACCAAATATATTCCACCTCTCCCTTGTCATTCCGTAGCTTAAGATCTCACTCGCTAGGGACGAATTGTGATAATAAAAGTGACTTTTTTTCTTCATTTCACGTATATGTACACTTCAGTTGAAAAGAGACTACGGGGAAGAGGTCTCAACTTTTTTTCTTCATTTCACGTATATGTACACTTCAGTTGAAAAGAGACTACGAGGAAGAGGTCTCATTCACAAAATTGTTTGTCACGCTCCTTGATAGTTTACAACAGACGTTCCGTGTTCGGTTGAAATCGACAAACATCAAACAATTCCTCTGTATGGTAAGGCAAACGAGTCAGATATCATTGTTACCATGCATCAAATGCTTCATTTTCCCCTTATGTTGTATAGAGTCTCTGATATCGTCTTCTGTTCCAACCTCATGAAATCATGTTTTCTTTGAGGTAATAAACCTATGGTTATTTTTAGGTGCAGCTTATGTAATATGGAGCCCCATGATCATCTCTTTTTGGTACTAATGCATGTAGGTTTGCCTGCAGTCAAGCCAAGCGATTAAAACTGGAGATTTGCCCTCATGATAATTGGGTCTGTGAGAACTTTTTTTTAGGACAGTTGTATGATTCTTCATCTTACATCCCTTATCTAACGTTACATCTTTATCCCTCTGGCTTTTCTGATATGTCTTTCACTGAAGAGCATAAAGAAATATTTTTTTTTTTGTATACTATTCACAATCTCCCGCGTTAGCGAGGTAGTGTGAAGAACAGAGGACTGGGCCTTTGAGGGAAATCCTCACTTGGCCCCGTTCTCTGTTCCTTCTTTTGGAAAATCAAACACGAGATAGGAGGATTTCCAGCCCTCCGCTCCCTCCCTCCCCTATTAGTCGCCTTCTACGAATACGTGGGAAGTATTCTTTCTTCTCTATCCCCAGAGATATAAAGATAAATGTATCTATAAGTTGAATCATACTCATTTCTGTGTGGTTGCCTCATATCCCCCTCTTAGCCGCGTCTCATATACCTTTTCTTTTTCAGCTTTCCGATGATCCATTTCAAGAAATGCCGTGGCTTTGATGTGCTCCCTGGCTCTCTCAGGTAAGTTGAAGTGTTGTATCTTGAAGTTTATTATGAATTTTTCGAACTGTTTCCCACCGGCGTTTGTGGCTTAGCCCAAAGCACTGCTCAAGTGATCTATAGTTTGGATTGAGATACCATAAATCAATATTTGTAGTGTTGAAGGGATGGTTGGTGTCCAGAACGTAAGCGAGAAAGTGTCACTCGTACACGTCTGGGAAGTGTGGTTTCAGACCATGTATGTCTGGTAGGGTTGTGTTCAAGGCTGGTTAGCGCTTGTCAGATCATTTCGATGCGTTATGACTGCTCTGTTGTGTCTGGTATGTAGCTTTGCTCTATTTCCATTTGATAGGGTTGATGACCAAGCAGGTGAGGCGTGCTTTAGGTTGGAGGGGATGAATTGTTAATAGAGAATACTGTAGAATTCTTATCTTGTTCTAAAATTGGTTCCGGTTGAATTCCTATGGACAGATATTTTGTTTGTTGCTATCGTGTTGAAGTCTTGTCTTGCGGGGAATATGTATCATGAGTGTGTCGTATGTGGTGTCCAAAATAACTTTTGGTGAGTGAGGGTAACAGGCCATTTAAGGTGACGGGAGAGTGCAGGTTGAATATATATATATACATATATATATATATATATATATATATATATATATATATATATATATATATATATATATATATATATATATATCTGTCTGAGGTCCAAAATAACCGTTGGATAGTCGTTTTCCTATTAAGGGGTGATCATAGCCTCTCTTAATACTTAGCAGTGGTGCGTATAATTCACAACCCCTGGATTTCCACCTCCTACTCAATATCATACGTACATTAAGCGCTCCCCAGCGTCTATTATGAATCTGATATGTACTCGCCAATTGTTTTATATGCAATGCCTCAGAATAATAGGCAATACAGTACACCTGTGGGTAGTTTATTAACTATGTTCCCCACCGCTATAAATTAGATATATATATATATATATATATATATATATATACATATATATATATATATATATATATATATATATATATATATATATATATATATATATATATATATATACCCCTGGGGATAGGGAATAAAGAATACTTCCCACGTATTCCCTGCTTGTCGTAGAAGGCGACTAAAAAGGGAGAGAGCGGGGGGGCTGGAAATCCTCACCTCTCTTTTTTTTTTATTTTCCAAAAGAAGGAACAGAGAAGGGGGCCAAGTGAGGATATTCCCTCAAAGGCCCAGTCCTCTGTTCTTAACGCTACCTCGCTAACGCGGGAAATGGCGAATAGTATGAAAAAAAAGATATATATATATATATATATATATATATATATATATATATATATATATATATATATATATATTAAGAATATATGGTGTGGGAGGCAAGTTGTTAGAAGCAGTGAAAAGTTTTTATCGAGGATGTAAGGCATGTGTACGTGTAGGAAGAGAGGAAAGTGATTGGTTCTCAGTGAATGTAGGTTTGCGGCAGGGGTGTGTGATGTCTCCATGGTTGTTTAATTTGTTTATGGATGGGGTTGTAAGGGAGGTAAATGCAAGAGTCCTGGAAAGAGGGGCAAGTATGAAGTCTGTTGGGGATGAGAGAGCTTGGGAAGTGAGTCAGTTGTTGTTCGCTGATGATACAGCGCTGGTGGCTGATTCATGTGAGAAACTGCAGAAGCTGGTGACTGAGTTTGGTAAAGTGTGTGGAAGAAGAAAGTTGAGAGTAAATGTGAATAAGAGCAAGGTTATTAGGTACAGTAGGGGTGAGGGTCAAGTCAATTGGGAGGTGAGTTTGAATGGAGAAAAACTGGAGGAAGTGAAGTGTTTTAGATATCTGGGAGTGGATCTGTCAGCGGATGGAACCATGGAAGCGGAAGTGGATCATAGTTTGGGGGAGGGGGCGAAAATTTTGGGAGCCTTGAAAAATGTGTGGAAGTCGAGAACATTATCTCGGAAAGCAAAAATGGGTATGTTTGAGGGAATAGTGGTTCCAACAATGTTGTATGGTTGCGAGGCGTGGGCTATGGATAGAGATGTGCGCAGGAGGATGGATGTGCTGGAAATGAGATGTTTGAGGACAATGTGTGGTGTGAGGTGGTTTGATCGAGTAAGTAACGTAAGGGTAAGAGAGATGTGTGGAAATAAAAAGAGCGTGGTTGAGAGAGCAGAAGAGGGTGTTTTGAAATGGTTTGGGCACATGGAGAGAATGAGTGAGGAGAGATTGACCAAGAGGATATATGTGTCGGAGGTGGAGGGAACGAGGAGAAGAGGGAGACCAAATTGGAGGTGGAAAGATGGAGTGAAAAAGATTTTGTGTGATCGGGGCCTGAACATGCAGGAGGGTGAAAGGAGGGCAAGAAATAGAGTGAATTGGAGTCATGTGGTATACAGGGGTTGACGTGCTGTCAGTGGATTGAAGCAAGGCATGTGAAGCGTCTGGGGTAAACCATGGAAAGCTGTGTAGGTATGTATATTTGCGTGTGTGGACGTGTGTATGTACATGTGTATGGGGGGGGGGGGGGGGGGGCCATTTCTTTCGTCTGTTTCCTTGCGCTACCTCGCAAACGCGGGAGACAGCGACAAAGTATAAAAAAAAAAAAAAAAAAAAATATATATATATATATATATATATATATATATATATATATATATGTAGATTTATGTGCTGAAAAAGGACTGATGATTGGGAATACCTGGTTCAAAAAGCGAGATATACATAAGTATACTTATGTAAGTAGGAGAGATGGCCAGAGAGCGTTATTGGATTACGTGTTAATTGACAGGCGCGCGAAGGAGAGACTTTTGGAAGTTAATGTGCTGAGAGGTGCAACTGGAGGGATGTCTGATCATTATCTTGTGGAGGCTAAGGTGAAGATTTGTATGGGTTTTCAGAAAAGAAGAGTGAATGTTGGGGTGAAGGGGGTGGTGAGAGTAAGTGAGCTTGGGAAGGAGACTTGTGTGAGGAAGTACCAGGAGAGACTGAGTACAGAATGGAAAAAGGTGAGAACAATGGAAGTAAGGGGAGTGGGGGAGGAATGGGATGTATTTAGGGAATCAGTGATGGATTGCGCAAAAGATGCTTGTGGCATGAGAAGAGTGGGAGGTGGGTTGATTAGAAAGGGTAGTGAGTGGTGGGATGAAGAAGTAAGAGTATTAGTGAAAGAGAAGAGAGAGGCATTTGGACGATTTTTGCAGGGAAAAAATGCAATTGAGTGGGAGACGTATAAAAGAAAGAGACAGGAGGTCAAGAGAAAGGTGCAAGAGGTGAAAAAAAGGGCAAATGAGAGTTGGGGTGAGAGAGTATCATTAAATTTTAGGGAGAATAAAAAGATGTTCTGGAAGGAGGTAAATAAAGTGCGTAAGACAAGGGAGCAAATGGGAACTTCAGTGCAGGGCGCAAATGGGGAGGTGATAACAAGTAGTGGTGATGTGAGAAGGAGATGGAGTGAGTATTTTGAAGGTTTGTTGAATGTGTTTGATGATAGAGTGCCAGATATAGGGTGTTTTGGTCGAGGTGGTGTGCAAAGTGAGAGGGTTAGGGAAAATGATTTGGTAAACAGAGAAGAGGTAGTAAAAGCTTTGCGGAAGATGAAAGCCGGCAAGGCAGCAGGTTTGGATGGTATTGCAGTGGAATTTATTAAAAAAGGGGGTGACTGTATTGTTGACTGGTTGGTAAGGTTATTTAATGTATGTATGACTCATGGTGAGGTGCCTGAGGATTGGCGGAATGCTTGCATAGTGCCATTGTACAAAGGCAAAGGGGATAAGAGTGAGTGCTCAAATTACAGAGGTATAAGTTTGTTGAGTATTCCTGGTAAATTATATGGGAGGGTATTGATTGAGAGGGTGAAGGCATGTACAGAGCATCAGATTGGGGAAGAGCAGTGTGGTTTCAGAAGTGGTAGAGGATGTGTGGATCAGGTGTTTGCTTTGAAGAATGTATGTGAGAAATACTTAGAAAAGCAAATGGATTTGTATGTAGCATTTATGGATCTGGAGAAGGCATATGATAGAGTTGATAGAGATGCTCTGTGGAAGGTATTAAGAATATATGGTGTGGGAGGCAAGTTGTTAGAAGCAGTGAAAAGTTTTTATCGAGGATGTAAGGCATGTGTTCGTGTAGGAAGAGAGGAAAGTGATTGGTTCTCAGTGAATGTAGGTTTGCGGCAGGGGTGTGTGATGTCTCCATGGTTGTTTAATTTGTTTATGGATGGGGTTGTTAGGGAGGTGAATGCAAGAGTTTTGGAAAGAGGGGCAAGTATGAAGTCTGTTGGGGATGAGAGAGCTTGGGAAGTGAGTCAGTTGTTGTTCGCTGATGATACAGCGCTGGTGGCTGATTCATGTGAGAAACTGCAGAAGCTGGTGACTGAGTTTGGTAAAGTGTGTGAAAGAAGAAAGTTAAGAGTAAATGTGAATAAAAGCAAGGTTATTAGGTACAGTAGGGTTGAGGGTCAAGTCAATTGGGAGGTGAGTTTGAATGGAGAAAAACTGGAGGAAGTGAAGTGTTTCAGATATCTGGGAGTGGATCTGGCAGCGGATGGAACCATGGAAGCGGAAGTGGATCATAGGGTGGGGGAGGGGGCGAAAATTCTGGGAGCCTTGAAGATTGTGTGGAAGTCGAGAACATTATCTCGGAAAGCAAAAATGGGTATGTTTGAAGGAATAGTGGTTCCAGCAATGTTGTATGGTTGCGAGGCGTGGGCTATGGATAGAGTTGTGCGCAGGAGGATGGATGTGCTGGAAATGAGATGTTTGAGGACAATGTGTGGTGTGAGGTGGTTTGATCGAGTAAGTAACATAAGGGTAAGAGAGATGTGTGGAAATAAAAAGAGCGTGGTTGAGAGAGCAGAAGAGGGTGTTTTGAAATGGTTTGGGCACATGGAGAGAATGAGTGAGGAAAGATTGACCAAGAGGATATATGTGTCGGAGGTGGAGGGAACGAGGAGAAGAGGGAGACCAAATTGGAGGTGGAAAGATGGAGTGAAAAAGACTTTGTGTGATCGGGGCCTGAACTTGCAGGAGGGTGAAAGGAGGGCAAGGAATAGAGTGAGTTGGAGCGATGTGGTATACCGGGGTTGACGTGCTGTCAGTGGATTGAATCAAGGCATGTGAAGCGTCTGGGGTAAACCATGGAAAGCTGTGTAGGTATGTATATTTGCGTGTGTGGACGTATGTATATACGTGTGTATGGGGGTGGGTTGGGCCATTTCTTTCGTCTGTATCCTTGCGCTACTTCGCAAACGCGGGAGACAGCGACAAAGCAAAAAAAAAAAAAAAAAAAAAATATATATGACAAAGAACTATGCAGGCGTTGGTCGAAAATCACGTATATAAACATACCTTATACAGTTCTGTCGCGCGTGGTTAACAAGACGTTAGTTGTTAACAAGGCAGTTTGTCATTCACCTCACCCAGTCTGGGTGTTTACTCAAAGGAACATTTGCGTGTCCAGACTTTTCCAAAAGTCGGGATACAGGGAGTGTGTTCATGTTTGCCTCACAGAGTGAACAGCAGGGGAAGTCCTCCTATTATTTCCCAACATAGGTACTTTTTGCATTTTTCGTCTGGTATGTCTTATTCTTCTCCTTTGATTTATTTAGAATAAAGCGAGAGGCATCTGTGTGTGTGTGTGTGTGTGTGTGTGTGTGTGTGTCCTGACGGGGCCATAGTTTGTGACTGGCGATCGTGAAGGGAGGAAGGAATATAGACAGGTTGCAGGACGCCTCCCTCTTACATGAACATCTCAAACGCGTTTTTCTGTGTATCGTTTCGTGTCAATGTTTTCTTGGCTGTTGATGTTGTGCAGATCTGAAAATGGATTGGACGTGACGCCAACGCGCAACAAACATTATGGATAGACTGGTTTTATTCATCCAAAGATACTTTCACACTTACTTTTTCTTCGTAAGCTAGCAAACTTATCCAGTTGCTTTGAAGGACAAACGGGGAAAGAAAGAGAGCCAATTTCCACCGTGCCTGCAGAACCGTCCTGCATTGACAGTGACAAGTTATGCAATGATAGAAAACGACGTAACGGTGATCCAATAAAGGTGAGTGCAATTCCCCGATTGTTTACGTGGCAGAAGAGAAGTTCTGGGCTATTTATATGCTCAACTGTAACAGCTGTTGATTCTGGATGAATATTTTTGTATCATCAGGCGTTTTTTTTTGTATGATAAATGATAATAGGTTTATTCATATATAGTTTGAGATAATAGAAAAATTAAAAGAGATGATCCCAGTGGTTAATAGGGTAGTCAGACGTAATTTATACATCAGTTGGGTCAGTGTGTGTCTGTCTTTGGGTGTTCTCATATATCCATCAGTAATGAGAGTCAATTAGGGTAATACATATTATAAGTAGCTAGGGTAGCGCAGGTAATGCAGAGGGGAGGAGTGTGTTATACATCCAGTCATAACTTGGAGGTGCAATTCATTCGTGTGAGAATGGCTGGGGGTTTGTATACCCTGAGAGAGTGGATATAGTAAATGATACATCAGTGCTATATACATCGGTGACATTGACCCACATTTCTGACTCCCAGAGAAGATCTACCCACACTACCAGACCCTTCCCCAACTCCACATAACACTACTCCATAGGATGCAACTTCTGGGCTGAATGGTACCACTTCCACAATTCAGAGCCCTGGACTTGCAGCAGCCACTAAACATCCAAAGCACCTTGTACGAAAACTCCAATAAACAACAGCACAAGACATATCCATACATACCCACACTCCACAGAGACTCAGTAACGTGCTAAACAACCAACAGCTTAATTGGAACAGGAAATACAGAAGTCCTCAACCAACTCAAAGCAAAACATACACATGGCCCTCTTCCGAGAAGACAGACCCACTTGAGAAATGACCCTTCTGATGCCCCTTCATCCCCTGGAACAGCTAATTTGAAGTATACCACATCATTTCAATTTACTCTATTCCTTGCACGCCTCTCACCCTCCTGCATGTTCATGCCCCGATCGCTCAAAATCTTTTTCACTCCATCCTTCCACCTCCAATTTGGTCTCCCACTTCTCCTCGTTCCCTCCACCTCTCACACATATATCCTCTTGGTCAATCTTTCCTCACTCATTCTCTCCATGTGACCAAACCATTTCAAAACACCCTCTTCTGCTCTTTCAACCACACTCTTTTTATTTCCACACATCTCTCTTACCATCTCTTGATGAAGACCTAATTCAGCGTTGGTAGCAGTGTGATGATGTTGCAGACTCTGTGGATCGGGCTTAAGGAGAGTGGCCCAGGGACCCTCACAGCAACCAGTTCATGCGATAGTTAAGGTGGTCTTACTAATGTCACACCATCGTTATAGATGTCATACTATTCACCATTATAGAACAATACTTTGGAATTTGATGGAATTACCCAGCCTTACCTATGTGGAATATATTCATGCTAGTATATGACTGAGAACCAGAGGTTGATATTCCAGTCGTCAGTAATTGGCGGGTGTCACTCTTAATAGTTCGTTTGCCCTTTCGTGGAGAGGAAGTGACCTCTCTTACCAGAGCAGCACAGCATGGAATAAAACGATTCTGGTATTCATGGTCGATTATGAACCAGGCTAGTCTTGGTCGTGACTCATTCACTGGTCGTGACTCATTCACATGTTAGGTCGGTCACATCGTGCTACATGTAGAGCGACTGCTGTTGTATTTGGGATCGAAGACGGTGATTCTTCTGACTTGCAGGAAGTAGGAACAGTTCAGGGAGTTGGTAGTGTGTTTCTGTTAAAAGGAACTTGGCCATTTTATCGAAGAGTGTCTGAAGAGACCACAGAACCAGTTGCATAGATGTAATTAAGGGGCTTAATGTTGGTTTATCATTTATACAGATAAAAGCAGTCAGCTAGTCAAGTGTTGTTTGTGAACTTGTGTGTATAGAGCTCACTAGTTATGTGGGATGATGAGGTCTATTCGTCGTCTTGTCGGTTTCAGAACCTAATACAGCTGAGTCTGTTGAGAGATTGTGAAATGCTGGAGCATCCAAGAGCATTATCGTCAGAGGTTTTGTTTCTGTCTTGAGTGAGGGTTTCACTGGTGAGTGTGTTGTGTTAAAAGGTGTTGGTTGATCCATTATCCTTTGTGTCGGTCAGGGGCCATTAATAATGGACCCTGTTGTGAAGACATGTGTAGTGCTTTTAGCACCTAAAGATAAAACATTGACTCCCTCCTTACACTCGAGAGTGTATAAGAAAGAAGACTATGATAATTCTTGATTTGACTGTTACCTTGAAGGAAACCAATATCTTCCACGAAATAAGATTAAATTTACATGTAAATATAAGGATAATGAAAGAGCCTATAAATCTATTTCAGTATTTTCTACTCAGCGTAGTTGTGAGCATGTATGTTCTTGGAATTATCATGAACACCTGAAGAAAGTTTTGAAATTCATTCGACTGGTTGGTATAGCGTGACGTTGACGGCCTTAATGAACCTGGCACTCGATGGACCTCGGGCCTAAATAACCAAGTCCCATCTTTATTTCTTTGCATTATGTCCTTTCAGTTCCATCAGCCATGTATCAGACTAGCTTGTGTAGGTCCCTTTGTAGGTTGATGCGTGTTTCACCTCCGTCAGGCTCTTGGCATTATCCGAAAAACACATTAAGGCAAGAGTCCAACACTTTCGGCATATGATTCACAATAGATCAAGAAGAGAAATGGTTCCAAATGAGAACCCCGAGGAACGCCGCCAGTGACCTCAACCCACTTTGAGAAGGTTCCTCTGGCATACGTCATTTGTCCAGTTCCTGCTAACATCATTTCCTGTTGATGGAAGCAGTGTCCTCTTTAATCTTACCTGGAAATTTAGATTGTTTGCTTACCTACTGTTTGGCTCAGTGTCAAGTGGTCTCCGACACTTTGGATGCAGACAATCCACCCAACTTTCTCTTTTGTTCTTCTATGGAACTCCACTCATTCTCTCACAAAGATTTAAGAGATTCGTTACCCTTCAATCGTAAGCAGTCGTCTATATGCGTTCTGAATACCTTTGGAATGAGTCTTGCCTCGTCTACAAGATTCTTTTCAGAGTTTCTTCATCCCTGACTTCGTATCCTGCCAGACTCGTTTGTTGCTCCTATATTCAAGTCCTGTCTGGCTTGGGGGTAACGCATATACATCTTTAACACGATACATCGTTGAGCTCGGCTTTTTGACATCTTTTATTGAACTGCGCCTCGTTTTTTAAACCTTCCCTCTGTATCTGAGGGTAAAGGTACCTATGTTCCCACCTTTCACTGTAGATATCACAGAACGTTCCACCACAATGTTGCTGTTACGGGCTACTAAAAAAACTTTATATTCCCGCTGGTTTACTATGAGGATTGCTGAGTAGCGTGTAATGTCCACGAATGTATATATATATATCCATTAATTTGACTCGTCAGTTCCTATACTTCCTCTTCTTACAGTGTTAACTTCTGATCCTGTCTCTTGATGATTTCAGTTGAACTCCTCCGGTTTTATGGTCTGATTCAACGTATATTTCTCCATTGTCTTTTCTCTATCTTTTGTAAAACCCACATAGATCTTACTCCTAAGTCTCCTTCTTGTGGATATAGTCACAACTGTTTGGTTGTGATGTTTTCCCTTTGTCTACATCTATTTCAGATTTGAAAATCATTATCAAAATTCTTGTCCACCATAATGGTGTGTGTGTGTGTGTGTGTGTGCGTGTGTGTGTGTGTGTGTGTGTGTGTGTGTGTGTGTGTGTGTGTGTGTGTAAAGTTTAATAACAAGCTTAGCTTAACCTGGGTCGGACTCTTTGGTCTCATTTTCCTTACCTTGGCTTATAAGACCCTTGTCTGCATGGTTGATGTAATGGTAGAGGTCGTAATTCGTTTCCCCCCCCTAATTATCTCAGAATGATAGCTACTAATTAGCCCAAAATAGAATCTTATCCAGGAGGAAGAAATAATAATTCGAATGTAAATACTTGACACATATGGTAAATACTTGACACATATGGTAAATACTTGACACATATGGTAAATACTTGACACATATGGTATCAGAGTTATGTTTATTTCTTACATTAGTCTATAGTAATTTTTTTTTATAAGTTTCTTTTCTTACTGTGTGTCAGTTATTCATAATATTTTCTAACTTCTTATTCTCTACAGAAATGTTTTTTTTGTTTTTTTTTGAAGATTTTAGTTTACTTGAACCTGGCAATATCACACTCGATTTAAGATACGAAACATTTTTCACCTTCCCTTCGTGTTCATTTGCCACTCTGCCACAGTTGTGTGTTTCATTCAAGGGCCTTCCTCTACGATATGCTCCCTTCTCTTACCTGTACACTAAAAAAAGGCCTATAGGAGATGTAGTTCCTATGAATGTTTGGAAAAAAAAAAAAGGCCACTACTTCTTTATGCTGTTGCTGCTTCTTTGTGTGTGTGTGTGTGTTTGTGTGTGTGTGTGTGTGTGTGTGTGTGTGTGTGTGTGTGTGAGTGTGTAGGTAGGTGGGTAGGTACGTAATTGCTTCTTATGCGTTCGAGAGGGCAGAGAGGTTTACGCTTGTGTTGCATTATTACTTCCTTCCACAAAGTTGACTCACTTTATGACGGCATTCAAAGTTTCCATGAGCGGCGAAGGTAGTGTCTTAGATGGAAGGGGCTTATGCCTAGGAACGATAACACTGGAGCGAGATATATCAGTTGGAGAGAGCGGAGTGTAGCTAGGGCCCCATCCGTGCATATCCCACAGACACACAGTGTCACGCAAGGTCTTCACCCTCGAGGAATTTAGCAAAGTTTCCGCAACACATCTTCACCTTTGGTGGATGGCTCAGGGTTTATCACAACAAGAAAGGAGGGGAACCAGAGAAGGGGGGCCAAGAGAGGATATTCCCCTCTGTTCTTAACGCTACCTCGCTAACGCGGGAAACAGCGAAGATGTATTACAAAAAAAGAAAAAGGAATTCTTCCATCAGATCTTCATCATGAAAATAGCTGACCAACACCCATAAGCTGTGCACAGGACTGGAAAAAGGTAGATTCATCCAATAGTGTAGCCACCTCAAGGAAGCCATATACGACTGGTGTGGCATGTCTCTTCGTCTCCTTCAGTCTCTTCGTCTCCTTCAGTCTCTTCGTCTCCTTCAGTCTCTTCGTCTCCTTCAGTCTCTTCGTCTCCTTCAGTCTCTTCATCTCCTTCAGTCTCTTCATCTCCTTCAGTCTCTTCATCTCCTTCAGTCTCTTCGTCTTCTTTAGTTTGAAGGTACTGGGTTCCGAACGCGCAGACGCTTATACCTGTCTAGTTATGTATTCTATGCATAAATCAAAATCCTCTTCAATCTCACTTTACTTAAATACTATGAAATCTAACCCTTTTGAGACGAGAAATGAAAAGAATAACGATTGAAATACGTTTTGAAGCCCGAGAAAGAACCTCTCGTTCCATCCAACTGTTGTGTGATGTATTACTTCATACATCATCATATTTCTTGGATTAGCTTCACTTTAGCTTTACTCTCCAGATATTAAAACGTATGAGATTTACGACTTACGTCGAGGGAGACTGACTGAGGTTACAAGAGCTGGTTATATACATGTAGGTTTACTGCTGCTTACACATCGTCCATACTCACAGGTCTGGGCATAAGGAAGTGAGTTTATTAGATTGGTTTATCCTGGGACATGATGACGAAATGGATGGGAGTATATATGTGTAAAATTTGTGCCTTTGTATCAGTGTGTGTGTGTGTGTGTGTGTGTGTGTGTGTGTGTGTGACAAACAACACACATCTAGTAATGTTCCACAGCGTACGTAAATGCTATGTATTATCGTGGGTCACGTGGAAGGAGAGAAAAAAAAGACAGGAACTGAGTCTTGGTTTATCATTTAATAACTCTATGTTACAATGATCACCTCTCTCTCTCTCTCTCTCTCTCTCTCTCTCTCTCTCTCTCTCTCTCTCTCTCTCTCTCTCTCTCTCTCTCTCTCTCTCTCTCTCTCTCTCTCCTCCATTCTAGATTGGTTGGGTCCACACATGGAGTGCAGTGAGCAATAGCAAGCCTTATCATCATGATTAACATTGGAATGACCAATTGTGTAATCAACATTAATCATGAGATTTTGATCAATGCGGTGTCCATTCTCTCTCTCTCTCTCTCTCTCTCTCTCTCTCTCTCTCTCTCTCTCTCTCTCTCTCTCTCTCTCTCTCTCTCTCTCTCTCTCTCTCTCTCTCTCTCTCTCTCTCTCTCTCTCTCTCTCATTTCACAAATTGTTCCATTCGTGTGACACTGGATCATTAAGGTGATACACAGACAGCTTTTATGTCTGGTTAATTTCGTAGTGGCTAACAAGACATTATGTCTCCAGTCTTTCCAATATCGTATTGATCAGTGTAATGTAAGGATCATCCACGCCCTTATCATCCATCGTGGGTTTATGCACTGTACACTTAGCCATAGAAAAAAAATATGAACATGGGAAGTTGACACATATCATTACATTATTGCCGGAGGAACATCATCCATACATCCAACTTGGTATGGATGAGGAGAACATCAAATACCATCCATACATCCAACTCCCGCCTGTATAGGTGACGAGAACACTGATTACCATCCACACATCCAACCTCGTAGGGGTCAGGCAGGTCTCATCCATCTTGCTAACAAAATATATGTGCTGAATGCTGAATAGCTATTTACATTATAAACAAACAAGCAATTTGTTGGTGGCGGCGTATGTACAGTTGTATTGCCACAATCATGGTCAGGAACGGAGCCAATGATTTGCTGAAAGTTAAACAAAAGTGGAATTGTTAGTTCACTTTTAGAAATATTGTATCTATCACTTCTCTGATAGATACATACTTTATATATATATATATATATATATATATATATATATATATATATATATATATATATATATATATATATATATATATATATATAGTAAACAATGAATCTGTACGTATATCAAGTTGAATAGTGTACGTCTCAGTAGATTACAATTCAGTTTATCTTAATCATTTTCCTCACTGTAGCAAACTTTCACGATTCCATACTATGAGATCGCTTCCTGAGCAGTTCATGGACCTGTGTTATGTCACACAGCTACACCAGACTTACCTCGGTAGTGGAATTTGGGCTCTGACAACGAGCATTTTCTCCCCTGGAAAAGATAAGAATAATTTAGGATTTTCATATTATAGGTGCAGGCATATGGTATTTTGGATCTGAAATATGAAAATGCTATGGCATTCCTTTTGTGTAATTCACACACACACACACACACACACACACACACACACACACCACGGGCCTCTGTGGTGTAATGGTTAGCGTTGCTGACCATTTGTCACCACAGGCCAGTACAGGCATCGGACTCGCGTAGGTTCGAATCCTGGGTATGACAGACGATCTACACTCAACCTAGGTGTTCATCCTGCCGTCAGGGCTGGTGTATGTGTGTGTGTGTGTGTGTGTGTGTGTGTGTGTGTGTGTGTGTGTGTGCGCGCGCATACAAACATAGGAGTGAAAACATGGTACATATATACAAGGTCAAGAGACGGGGCAACACGAGTGTAAAACTCCCTTCCCCGTAACACACAAGTAGTAAACACACTCTTTACCTAACAAACGACCTATAAACTGGCATCTAATCATTACCCTCTGCCCTCACACCTCAACAACCCATACTCACCCCAAACAAAACACAACACTGGTAAAACCTATAGACACATAGAGTGAGCCAACAAGCACGTAATAGTCGCGTTTCCACCCAAAACCAGTCTTCAACACCAGCCTAACTAGCATCCACCCACATAAAACTACGGTACCGAGGAATGTACGAGTTACATTTTCACCTCTGCGGTCTGAACATCTCTCATCTCTGTGTTACAAATTCCAATTCAACATTTCACAAGACCCGTCTTGCCTAAGAGGCATCTTCCTCATTGAAGAAACTAGACACCAACTCCTAATTCGTCATGAATTCGCCACGCAAAGTCATGTATACAAAAGAAAACGCATTCCCTAACTTGTGGTCCCACTTGGTTTACTTGGCTAGCTTCCTGGGCACTGCAGGGGCTTCATAGAAGGGGTTGTAAGGTAGGAAAGTAAGGATAGACATGCACGCACACAAGACCCATGGGGATAGGATAAATAGAATACTACCTATTTTTTTATTTCCCTGCGTGTCGCAGAAGGCGACTAAAAGAGGTGGGAGCGGGAGGTAGAAACGTTCCCCTTCTTGCATTACAGTTTCCAAAAGTTGGAACAAGAAGGAATCAAGGGAAGAGTGCTCGTTATCCCCTCGAAGGCTCCGGCTGGGGTGTCTGAATATGTGTGGATACAACCAGGAGTAAAAGAAGGGAGAGAGAGGTAGTATGCTTGGCTAGAGAGGAATCCAGATGTACTGACTGAGTGAAATTGAGCTCAAGGGGAGTTTTGGGACGGGAGGACTTGGTTTGGGAATGTCTTAGAAGTAATGTTAGGGTTGAGTGTGCAGACGAGAGGAGATGATGAGATGACACTTCTACATGAGAGGGAGTTGTAGGAATGTGTGGAAGTGTGTATGTGTGTGAGGGAGGAAGTGAGCTCCAGATGATGTGGATGAAACTGAAAGTCGAGTACGCGAGTTGTGTGATTGTTATCGCTGATGCACCTGGTAGCGGGAGGGATGAGGGAGAGATGAGTTGAATGTGTGAATCATTTTGATGCGTAGGGTCAGGTCATAGCGATTCGAATTCAAGGTTGCGTGACATGGCAGTTAAGGGGGTTATGGGGCACCCATTATAAATGGAAAATGAAAATGGTAAGCATCGTCTGGAGCTGTATGCTGAAGAAGAAATAGCGACTGGGAATACTTGGTTTAAAAAGAAGGAAATACATTAGTAGTCGTGGTTGAGTAAGGGTTGGTGGAAGACGGACTGAACTGGTGGACGAGTGGGTTAAAGTCCTGGGTGCGAGTAGTGTTGCGAAAGAAAGGTTACTACTCACCTTGAGAGAAAATTTGGGGTATGTCTAAAGGTAGAGTACTCCCGACGGTGTTGTATGTATGTGGCGCATGAGCCTTAAATATAGGAAAAGAAGATAGTAACGGAAGGGGTGGATATGTTGGAAATGAAATGTTTGAGGAGGAATAATCAAGGAATGATAGGATCAATGAGAGAGATGTGATAGTATAGGGAGTATGTATGAGAGAGTTGAACAGGTTGTGATGAGATAGTTTGGAGGTAGCGAGAGGATGAGTGAGGAGAGAATCATTAAATGGATGCATATGTCAGATGTGGAGGGAACTAGGCAAAGAGGGGAACTGACATGAAGGTGGAAGGATGGAGTGAAAAATGGTGTTAAGATATTGGGGTCTGAATATGCAGGAGGGAGCGATACGTGAAAGGGATAGAACGAATTGGAGCAATGTTGTTTGCAGGGGACGACGTGCTGTCAGTGTGCTGAACTAGGGCGTATCAAGCGGTCGGGGACAGACTACGGAAATGTCTCTATGGCCTGGTTGTGGATATGGGTGTATGGTTTCGGTGCATCATACATGACAATTTGTTAATGAAGGTGAGCTTATGAGGCAATTTCTTCGTTCGTTCCTGGCGCTACCACGTTGAAGAAGGAAATGGCTTCAGTTGAGGAAACACTCCTCATTTAGACCGGCACTTGAATGACACGTAGGAAAGGGCAAAATAGATAAAGAATAAAGGAAAGGTTTCCTTTTGCTTTTAACACTCCCTACCACTTTTGTTAGGGCAAAATAAAAATGAAAAAAAAAAAAACGAAACATTTGAAAAAAGAAGGAGATTGAGAGGGTGTAAAAGTGAGAAGTAAAACTCTCACTCACTCTCATCCTCTCTCCCTCCCTCCCTCCCTCCCTCTCTCTCCCTCAGTTGTTAAATCATTTTCAGTTTTGTGATTTTGTATCAAAAACGGAAGGGGAGACAAAGACTGGGGAGAGAGGAAGCGAGACGGGAAAGAATGGGTGTATGGTGCATGTGATGCGATGATATCACGTCCAACCTAGGAGCTTTGATTTCGTGAGAAAGAAAGTAAGACGAGGAGTAACCTACTGACACGGAGGGTGTAAGATGATCAGGGTGTGACCTCAACACTCGTTAGTCAGAGGGCTAGTACTTCCCTGGAGTGGCTGTTGTCTACGACCTACTGACACGAGGGGCGTGAGATGGTCTCGGGCGTCACTTCAACACTCGTCAGTCAGGGGGCTAGTACTTCGCAGGGGTGGCTGTTGTCTACGACCTACTGACACGAGGGGCGTGAGTTGGTTTCGGGCGTCACTTCAACACTCGTCAGACGGGAGGAGGGTTGTGCTTCCCTGGGGCGTCTGTTGTCTGCATTCTACTGACACGGAGGATGTGAGGTGGTTCCATGCATCACTAGACTACTCCTAAGTCAAGAGGATTGTGCCTCCCTCGGTGGCTGCTGTCTGCTGCCCTGCATAAGATGCTTCCGAGTTGAGTCACTTCAACACTCGTGACTCGGGGGGTAGTACTTCCCTGGGCTCAGCTGTTGTCCAAGTCCTACTGACGCAGAGGGTGTATCACATGGTTTCGGAGACCACTCTTAACATTTCCTGAGCGAGGACGGTGGTACTTTCCTAGGATGCTGATGGTCGACAATCGATCACTTTCGTACATATATAAAAGAAGGGTTGTACGACCCGGTGATGCTACATTGGCTTGGCATCCGTAAAGATATGTGGGATCAAGTGAAATTCTCAACTCACGTATTGTCAACGATCCTGACATAGTGAATCAACCGAGCCTGGATCCGTCCCCTTGCACACCGTCTGCCCAATCCTTGGCCCAATCCTCAGCCATGCCATCTAATTTGGAGCTACACTAATGACGTCGTATGTCTCCCGATCCAGCTAATACCCAGGCGTTTACCGAGACTCAACCTGTCCGGCCTATTTGTATTGCCGCGAGAGAGAGAGAGAGAGAGAGAGAGAGAGAGAGAGAGAGAGAGAGAGAGAGAGAGAGAGAGAGAGAGAGAGAGTTACATAAATACACGGACCCAAGGTCCAAGCGAGGTGGTGTGGCCTTCATACCACTGAAAATGATGAAGTTTCCTAACACGCAGAAGAGAAAGATGGCAAAGTAAAGGCTCTCTCTCCCCCCGACCCATCACTCCCTCCAGCAACACACCGAACGGAAAACAAATAGGAGAGAAAAAAAATACCTTGCAGGATCATTAAGCCTGCAGGAAATTTCCACAAGAAAGTCAGAAGGTAGTTTGAACGTGAATGTGTCATGCAGCCTATCATCAAAGACATGCATCCCTTCACTTTTTGTTATAAAGACAGCAGTCAGCTTAAGCCTTGAGTTCCAAGCTCCCGCGTCTTACCGTGTCTGCTTATGCTACCCCTGATGTGGATGGTTGACTACAATTCTCTAAAAGAGGCGATACGGGTTGATCAGTGTTGATAATAACCAGGGCGAGACCAGTGGTTGAGAAGGCGGCAGCATATACCACTACGTTATGCTGATAGGTTAAGAGAATTCAACCAGGATTGACAGGTGATGATCAAACCTAATTCTGAGGGTGTTCATAGCGTTGCTCTGGTCAGCGTGGTCTGGGGGCTTATTCCACGCGTCAATAACGTCGCTTGGGAAGAGAAATACTTCGTACGGTTCAGATACACTCGGTGATCTCTTTATGTTTTTGGTTCCATTTCTCTTGTTCGTAGCACTGGCGCTACCGCAAAGAAATTTTCAATTTCGACGTTGTTGAATACTTTAAGTATTCTGAAACATTCTGTTAACTAGCCTTCGAGGGAACAAAGTCAGAAATTCTCACAGTCTGTCCTCGTTTTCTTTTGTTTTGCTACTTAAGGAAGGAATCAGTTTCGTTGCTCTTCGCTGCATTGCTTCCAGTTTAAGAATATCCATATCCTGCTCATTCGAGGTGAGGTCTGAGTAGAGCTTGGTACAGTGGCGACATGACATCCTTGCTTTTGTAGGCAAAGTTTCTGTTAATAGATACTAACATCCTATTTGCTTTCCAGTGTTAGGAGAATCTGAAGCTGTTGGAGACAGTGACCTGGAACTAGATTCCTCAAACTATGAGTGTCTTTTCTCCTTGTGACCCATCAGTTCATAGTCGAATTTATTTGCTGAGGTTTCCTACTTGAAACAGCTGACATTTATTGACTTTCAGTATTATTTTTCTATTCACAAGACCGTTGAGCTATTTCACCTAAATGCTCTTGTAACCTTAGTCCATCTTCTTCAGTTAACCTGTCATTGCCGATCTTTGCGCCAGCTATGTGTGTATCTGGACATTCAAGTTAGTTAGGCCTACACCATTAATATAACGGGTGACCACGGTGATGATGATTCGCCATTCATTAACGAATCTCCGCCTCCAATCACAGATTAGGCTATGTCCAGCTTCCTGTGCATCTAGTATTCCCGGACTTTTGAGCAGAAGAGAGAGAGAGAGAGAGAGAGAGAGAGAGAGAGAGAGAGAGAGAGAGAGAGAGAGAGAGAGAGTCTGCTTCTAGCTCTTACCATATCTCTTCTAAGAAAAAAAAAAAGAGAAAATTGAAGACATTTCCGCAGAGGAGGAATGATAGCTACTTATTCAACCACCAGCAGATGTGTCAACCTGCAGATGTTACAATACACCACCTGGCCAGAACATAGACCACGACAGATGAATGATTTCGCCCTCACTCATGAACAAAATCCTCACACGAAATTATTCGTTGATAACATACATCTGTGCCACTCTCAGATCTTCGTAAACATAGCTCACGAACTTAAGACTTGATCCTATCAAATAACCGCCTGTCTTCTGTGTTTAGAGTTAAGGTGTCTATTGTTCTCTCTCTCTCTCTTACCATCGATTGTATACGATTTCTGCATACACTAGCGTGAGGAAATTGGGATTTGATTCTATCTATAAGGGCGAATACCTTAATCACAGCATAGGATGCGCTATCGGGGCAACATAACTGCACCGTTGATGATTTTGTGGCGATGGATCACCACATGAGGGTGAATAGAACTGTGTGGCGAGCGTTCATACGAACGAATGAATTGATGGCGAGCGTTCATACGAACGAATGAATTGATGGCGAGCGTTCATACGAACGAATGAATTGATGGCGAACGTTCATACGAACGAATGAATTGATGGCGAGCGTTCATACGAACTAATTAGCGATTAGGTGCTGTAATACGCATGGCAAAATTTGCGCTAGCATTGTGACACACTCGCTGCTTCGATAGTATAACAAAATTGCTAACATACTCCTAGCTTTGCCAGTATATCTGCTAAGTATAATACCTCAGGATTAAGCGCATACTCGACATATTGCGAAAGTCGTTCCACCTATTTGTGTATGTGAGTAATTTGTATTCAACGAAGCTGTAACAGTTCATGTGTCTTACCTAATTTCTAAAGACACTTCCGTGTTGGCAGGGGAGAGAATGCTGCTACCTTACGTGTCCCGTTGTGTGTCGCAGACGG
>NC_092243.1:11578483-11580983 GCF_036320965.1 Panulirus ornatus | reverse complement strand
AGAATACTTCCCACGTATTCCCGGCGTGGCGTAGAAGGCGACTAAAAGGGGAGGGAGCGGGAGGGCTGGAAATCCTCCCCTCTCGTTTTTAATTTTCCAAAAGAAGGGACAGAGAAGGGGGCCAAGTGAGGATATTCCCTCGAAGGCTCAGTCCTCTGTTCTTAACGCTAGAAATGGCGAATAGTATATATATATATATATATATATATATATATATATATATATATATATATATATATATATATATATGTATATATATATATATATATATATATATATATATATATATATATATATAACGTTAAAGAAGGGTCGTCATCTCTGCCATGCTCGGGGTATCATGGCTTGCACCAGAGGGTCAGGAGAACACACGTGAAGCCCCAGCGGACGATACCTGAACACTGAGGTGGTGGCAGACGTGCCTCGAAGGCAAACCAGAAACGATTACACCAAAAAATTTACACAAAAATAAAAGTGATCGCCCGGTATCGTTTATCTTACAATAAGTAAAACATACACGTGTTTATAGTAATTATATGATTCATAAATGATTAAGGTCGGTTTTTATTAAGACACTATTACGTGTCTTCAATACAACGAAAATAAAGCCAGCAGGAATTGTCTGGCAACCACGCACAACTTAGAGACATCTGATTCCAAAATTATGCATGTCGTTTGTTTCCATTTCATTCCGTGGCTGTACAGCCACCCTGCAACATTTGGCATTTGGTTTCATTAGTGATAGTCGAGATAAGACGACGTGATAATGGTGATAATACGGTATTGATAAACATGTATAGCCATACATGATTGCAACTTTGACAATTTACTTACATAATAGACTCAGTTATGGTAATGCGTGGATAATGGAGTACTATCATCCATCGTCCTCATCCACATTTAATGTAACCCTATAGAAGACATTGCAAAAGAGTCATGTATTATGCCAAACGACAGGAGACGTCGCCATATATCACTATATCAATAAATCAAGGCCACCAGATTGTGGCAAGACTATAGACTATTTGTCAGATGCCATCGTCCGATATGTCATATTGTCTAGCACAAAATCGTAAAGATACTTTTTTGACTGTGTGTACGTAATACACCTTGATCCCACAGACAACCTACCAATACCGAAAGGATCTCATTGACCCGCCATAACCTTCCAACATACACCTTTTCTATGCAATTCACTTACATCCCAACATCTGTTGCTTCAATCTGTGTCTTAAAGTTCCTATCTACTATACAAAGTGCACGTCCCTGTTGTATAGGTGTTATCTCCATCCCACGTACTTGCCCACCTGGGGCACTGCCCACGTACAGCCCCACGACCCACCTGGCTGTATAGGTGTCATCTCCATGCCACGTACCTGCCCATGTACAGCCCCACGACCCACCTGGCTGTATAGGTGTCATCTCCATGCCACGTACCTGCCCACGTACAGCCCCACGACCCACCTGGCTGTATAGGTGTCATCTCCATGCCACGTACCTGCCCACGTACAGCCCCACGACCCACCTGGCTGTCGGAGGTGAAGTCAATATTGGTTCGGACGGTGCGATGATGAGCAGACTGGAGAGGCCGGAAGTTGTTGGCGACCGGAGCATTTCTGCGGAAGTCGGACGATCCTTGTTTGAGCCGCCTTAGACTGCGCATCTGTCGGGAGAGAGAGAGAGAGAGAGTCGTCTTAGACTGCGCATCTGTCGGGAGAGAGAGAGAGAGAGTCGTCTTAGACTGCGCATCTGTCGGGAGAGAGAGAGAGAGGGAGTCGTCTTAGACTGCGCATCTGTCGGGAGAGAGAGAGAGAGATTGAGAGAGAGAGAGAGAGAGAGAGAGAGAGAGAGAGAGAGAGAGAGAGAGAGAGAGAGAGAGAGAGAGAGAGAGAGAGAGTCGTCTTAGACTGCGCATCTGTCGGGAGAGAGAGAGAGAGAGAGTCGTCTTAGACTGCGCATCTGTCGGGAGAGAGAGAGAGAGAGAGAGAGAGAGAGAGAGAGAGAGAGAGAGAGAGAGAGAGAGAGAGAGAGAGGGAAACAAAGTTACACTCACGTAGACACTGTTGTCTACCCCCATATACTGAGGGGGGAGATATACACACCAACACCCACTGTGCCTACCCCAGCGGTAATAATCTATGCGTCCCACTGCGTCTATGTGGCAAGTATATCCATTACATATACGTCTTAAACTGTCAGTGGAAGACATACATATCATACATACGTACTCCCCGTATATGTATTATGCCAGGTTTCTACGGGGGGTTATGAACCGTAAACAATCATTTTGCAACCAGAAGCGTTCATGATCTACAGACACTGTTTACTGGCACATTGGAACGACAGATTAGAAATTGCAGCCACAGGTTTTAATATGCACATCTCAACGCATTCATTAACATATCCAGAACAGTTTAAGGACCAGCCACACATTTCTAAGAGTCAATATATATATATATATATATATATATATATATATATATATATATATATATATATA
>NC_092243.1:11445983-11573483 GCF_036320965.1 Panulirus ornatus | reverse complement strand
TACTCCTGGTCGCTGAGACTTATCTTTCTAACGGTGTGGGCACCAGCAACCCGCCTCATTGTGCCTCAAGCTGTCGTATGGAAACGTAAAAGATTTTTTTTTTTGTTTTCTCTTCCAGACTGTCACTTCTTTTTGGAAATTTCGTTTTTAAGCCTTGTATTTCTTCCACTTGCGCTTTAAGATGGTGGGTTCTCATCTTTCTAAGGAGGAAAAAGCCTGAATTTTCGCCTGGAAACAAGAAATTGTGGATACATGGGAGATTTCTTGGCGAACTCAGAACGCACAAAAATCAGGCAGCTGCTTCGTGCCATTCCTCATCAGTGCTTCGCCTCATTCATCTGATCAAGACCCGAGAGATCAAAACATGGACTTTGAATATTTCATGAGCCATGCCACTTCCTTGCCCAGATGTCTGCAGATGTCGATCAAGGACAAAGAAGAAGTGACAAATTACTAAAATGTAAATGTGATATTGCCTTTGGAAATGTATGGGGGAGAGTGACAAGGTTCTTTTATTTCTATGCGGACGCTCGATACTGAAAATACAGGTAGGGTAATGACACAAAGGTTATAAAGGCATTACTCACACTGAGCACTATGCCTGATATCTCACAGAGATTTATGAGTGTTTGTGAGTTCCTTTGTTACTCTTTCGTGGCCGTAGCGCCTACAGGCCCCAGAGTTTGGGTTAGGTACTTCAGAACCTGAGCAAGGCTTTCTAACGTACTTGGCCTTTGAAGGCCGATTTGAGACCGTAAATAAAAAAAAGGCTTCTTCTCGAGATCCTTATAGAGCACTTCAAAGCCGATTTGAGATCATAAAAAGGCTTCTTTTTATGATTCTTATAGAGCACTTCAAAGCCGATTTGAGATCATAAAAAGACTTCTTTTTATGATCCCTATAGAGCACTTCAAAGCCGATTTGAGATCATAAAAAGGCTTCTTTTTATGATCATTATAGAGCACTTCAAAGCCGATTTGAGATCATAAAAAGGCTTCTTTTTATGATTCTTATAGAGCACTTCAAAGCCGATTTGAGATCATAAAAAGGCTTCTTTTTATGATCCCTATAGAGCACTTCAAAGCCGATTTGAGATCATAAAAAGGCTTCTTTTTATGATCATTATAGAGCACACTTAGCTCACTGCACTCACTCAAAATACCTGACCTGGTAAACTCAAGTTCTACTGAAAGTATAATGATCGAGAGCTGGACACGAGGGGGACCAAAGACTGGCCAAAAAGGCCAACTTTTCAGACTTACAGACTCCTTTTTTGTAAAAAGTCTTTTATCCTTTTTTTCTTCTAGTGTTGCTCTGTTATCTACTACGCCCTCGAATGACTTGAGACAGACGACACACCAGAGAAGATAGATAGATAGCGAATCTGATGATGTATTTGGTGGGTGAGATGACATTCTCGACTTCCCCCTCTAGGGAGTGAGAAACACACACACACACACACACACACACACACACACACACACACACACACACACACACACACACACACACTGACACACACACCTTGACCACGTGAGTTGACCGAGCACCAACCAAAAGGTTATCAATATGATGACCTTATCAGAACCACGGATGCAAACCAGGATATGTGGGCAACAGACGGAGGGGCGGGGAAGAGGTCACGACCTTTGAACCTTGATACCCGACATCTCATAACGGGATCCACCGGGAGGGGGCTTTCGACAGCTCATTCACAGCCCACGTCTCACACCAGCCCGCCCCTTGTGAGCCAAGATGACTCAAAACCTATTATAAACCAATTCCAGAACCAACATTCCTTCCCAAATCCTAGAATTGAGTTGCTTAACGATACATCAACGCTGGGCTTACAACCCATGGCTACTAAACAAGCTTACAACCCGTGGTTATAACCCGATTCACAACCGAGAGAGAGAGAGAGAGAGAGAGAGAGAGAGAGAGAGAGAGAGAGAGAGAGAGAGAGAGAGAGAGGTAGGTAAGTCAGTGGACTGAATTTCTGGTCGTCGACAACAGAGGCCAGGCCAGCATCAGGCTCGACCAACCCAGCCAGTAACATGAGTGAGGAGGACTGCCACTGACCAGCCAGGTACTCACACAGCCCAGGAACAGTAATGTTTTGGTCGCCACACCAAGCCAGCGAGACGCTCCACTCTAATATTTTGCTTTTTTCTAACAACGTCCATATTTTTTAGCTAGAGTGAGAGGGGAAACGAAACATTGGCATGTTTATAGGTATAACTGTGTATTTAATGTTGTTGAAAATATTAGAGTAATATTAGACTTAAATGTATGTCTGTGTGTAGAAAGGATATATATATATATATATATATATATATATATATATATATATATATATATATATATATATATATATATATATATATATATATATATTTATATATATATATTTTATATATATATATATATATTTATATATTTATATATACATATATTTATATATTTATATATATATATATATTTATATATATATATATATATATATATATATATATATATATATATATATATATATATATATATATATATATATATATATATATATATATATGAATAAACGAGTGTTGCAGTTGTGTTTTTTCATTTATGCTACACATGAATTTGCAATATACCTGTGGCTTTGAATGTGTGAGACACAAAGAATTGTATACCATGCTCTGCTACTGGTATATTATAAAGCCAGTTTGATATTGCCTCTAGCTGTAAAGTGAGAGTTAACCATGTTACTATAGTATATGTAGAGAGAATTATATACAGTAATGTATTAATGTTATGCGGGCACAGGTATATTGTATTGTGTTACGGTCGCAATGTGCGTCGTGTATTGTACTGTGTCGAAACCTGATACGGATATCCGTATTAATGGACCAGGTTAACCGTGTCTCCTGCTTGTCGTGTGTTAGTTACCCTGTTAGTGTCTCATGGCCCACGTCTGCTACTGGGTTAAGCAATGGTAACCGGTGAGGACGGATTGATAGATAGATAGATAGATAGGTAGATAGATGGATAGATAGAGAGATCGATGGATAGATAGATGTATAGAGAGAGATAGATAGATAGGCAGATAGATAGACAGATAGATCGATAGATAGGTAGATAGACAGGTAGCAAATAGGTAGGCAGGTAGAAGGAGGCGGAGAGAGAGAGAGAGAGAGAGAGAGAGAGAGAGAGAGAGAGAGAGAGAGAGAGAGAGAGAGAGAGAGAGAGAGAGAGAGTACTTACCTACAAACGAGATTTTGCATGGAGACAAGGCTAGCCTGCAGAGAAGGAAAGAGAGAGAGAGAGAGAGAGAGAGAGAGAGAGAGAGAGAGAGAGAGAGAGAGAGAGAGAGAGAGAGTACTTACCTACAAACGAGATTTTGCATGGAGACAAGGCTAGCCTGCAGAGAAGGAAAGAGAGAGAGAGAGAGAGAGAGAGAGAGAGAGAGAGAGAGAGAGAGAGAGAGAGAGAGAGAGTACTTATTTACGCTGCGCAAGCGTAAGAGACTCTCGAACGCAACTCTGAGCCGTAATCAAAATTCAGCCAAACCAAGGAGTAAACCCATCGTTTTCTACACCTAATCAGCTGGAGAGCCGACACGTCCCACACTAACCTTTATGACTAAACTCCCTCAAAAAAGCATAAAAATAAAAAAAAACTGTGGCGTATGAGCATACTTACCCAGCCTTCTAAGAACGTCATATCTTATCTCTAACTATAGGGATATTATCTGAAGTTCAGGTGTTCTGAAACGACCAGTTTTACAGTGAAAACATCTGGTTCTTACAGTATATGGTCGGAGCGACTAAAGAGGATCCCAAAATGGGCCAAACATATGGGAGGAGTTGAGGTCCCAGACTTCGTCTACTGTCATCCCAAGTCAGTGGTGGATGTAATGGCTGTCTGGCGTCCATCTCACAACCATAGCTGATCGCTTTCTTCCTGTATTTCTATTGTTGTTTACTCCCTTCTCATTTTTCACCTTTATTCTTCCTGATCCTTCACTCTTTTTACTCGTCTATCAACCTTCTTTTTTTTCCGTATTCTTACTAGATTTTTTTGCATAGTTGTGGCTTTCAAAATCCCCCCTTTTTTTTTAACATCATATTCGTATTTGTCTCTTACCTTTTTCATCAATATATCTTTATTGGTTTACGTTGCTCAACTATCGCCTTTATTTTTTACCCTCAGTTTTGTTTATGTTCCTTTATCAACCAGTCATCGTATCATTTTTTTTTTACCAAACTTTTATTTGCGTTGTTCGTCAATCTTCACACATTCGTCTTTATTCTTTCTTTATTCATATTTTCGTGTTCCTCTCTCAACCCCTCACTCATATTCTGCTTTATTCTTTTCTCCGTATTTCTCTCTCAACCTTCATTCATATTCTTCTTTTTTCTTTATTCTTTTTTCGTATTCCTCTCTCAGCCCCTCACTCATATTCTTCTTTATTCTTTCTTTATTCTTCTTTCGTATTCTTCTCTCAACCCCTCACTCATATTCAGTTTATTTTATTTATTCTTTTTTGTATTCTCTCAACTTTCATTCATATTCTTTTTTCTTTCTTTATTCTTTTTTCGTATTCCTCTCTCAATCTTCACTCAGAATTCTTCTTTATTCTTTCTTCATTCTTCTTTCGTATTCCTTTCTCAACCTTCAGTCTTACTCCTCTTCATTCTTTCTTTATTCTTTCTTCTCTCAATCTTCACATTTTCCATTTTCCATCTTATCTCATATTTCCACGAGTATCTAAGCATCAAGATGGTGGAGTTACTAGTTCTCGGGTAAGACTATATCGCCAGTGATAAGCTTTGATGGTGGCACATCTGGTGGTGATGGGGGAGGCTGCTGGCCTTCATGACAGTGTTAAGTGTTGGTGATGGTGGACTTCATCATGATAGTGTTAAGTGTTGGTGTTGGAGAATGTGGGTGATGGTGGCCTTCATCATGATAGTGTTAAGTGTTGGTGATGGTGGCCTTCATGACAGTGTTAAGTGTTGGTGTTGGAGAATGTGGGTGATGCTGGCCTTCATCATGATAGTGTTAAGTGTTGGTGTTGGAGAATGTGGGTGATGGTGGCCTTCATCATGAAAGTGTTAAGTGTTGGTGTTGGAGGTGTTGGTGATGGTGGACTTCATCATGAAAGTGTTAAGTGTTGGTGTTGGAGGTGTTGGTGATGGTGGCCTTCATCATGAAAGTGTTAAGTGTTGGTGTTGGAGGTGTTGGTGATGGTGGACTTCATCATGAAAGTGTTAAGTGTTGGTGTTGGAGGTGTTGGTGATGGTGGCCTTCATCATGAAAGTGTTAAGTGTTGGTGTTGGAGGTGTTGGTGATGGTGGACTTCATCATGAAAGTGTTAAGTGTTGGTGTTGGAGGTGTTGGTGATGGTGGCCTTCATCATGATAGTGTTAAGTGTTGGTGTTGGAGGTGTTGGTGATGGTGGCCTTCATCATGATAGTGTTAAGTGTTGGTGTTGGAGAATGTGGGTGATGGTGGCCTTCATCATGAAAGTGTTAAGTGTTGGTGTTGGAGGTGTGGGTGATGGTGGCCTTCATCATGATAGTGTTAAGTGTTGGTGTTGGAGGTGTTGGTGATGATGGCCTTCATCATGATAGTGTTAAGTGTTGGTGTTGGAGGTGTTGGTGATGGTGGCCTTCATCATGATAGTGTTAAGTGTTGGTGTTGGAGAATGTGGGTGATGGTGGCCTTCATCATGATAGTGTTAAGTGTTGGTGTTGGAGGTGTTGGTGATGGTGGCCTTCATCATGATAGTGTTAAGTGTTGGTGTTGGAGGTGTTGGTGATGGTGGACTTCATCATGATAGTGTTAAGTGTTGGTGTTGGAGGTGTTGGTGATGGTGGCCTTCATCATGATAGTGTTAAGTGTTGGTGTTGGAGGTGTGGGTGATGGTGGCCTTCATCATGAAAGTGTTAAGTGTTGGTGTTGGAGGTGTGGGTGATGGTGGCCTTCATCATGAAAGTGTTAAGTGTTGGTGTTGGAGGTGTTGGTGATGGTGGCCTTCATCATGAAAGTGTTAAGTGTTGGTGTTGGAGAATGTGGGTGATGGTGGCCTCCATCATGAAAGTGTTAAGTGTTGGTGTTGGAGGTGTTGGTGATGCTGGCCTTCATCATGATAGTGTTAAGTGTTGGTGTTGGAGGTGTTGGTGATGGTGGACTTCATCATGATAGTGTTAAGTGTTGGTGTTGGAGGTGTTGGTGATGGTGGCCTTCATCATGATAGTGTTAAGTGTTGGTGTTGGAGGTGTGGGTGATGGTGGCCTTCATCATGATAGTGTTAAGTGTTGGTGTTGGAGGTGTTGGTGATGGTGGCCTTCATCATGATAGTGTTAAGTGTTGGTGTTGGAGGTGTTGGTGATGGTGGACTTCATCATGATAGTGTTAAGTGTTGGTGCTGATGGGGATAGTGGTGGTAAAGTTGATGCTGGTATTTTTGAGGGGTGTTCATTTTAGTAGTAATACTAATAGTAGTAGCAATTAGATGTAGTAGTTGTAGTAGTAGTAGTAGTAGTAGTAGTAGTAGTAGTAGTAGTAGTAGTAGTAGTAGTTGTAGTAGTAGTAAGAGTGGCACTTGTTGCTTTAATACTGTATCAATGGTGGTAGTGGTAAGAGTAGTAGTAGCAGCAGGTGTAGTATATACTTCGAGGAAGTTGCCAGAAACATAACTCCCGAATCTCATTTACAGTTAGCAATATATCATCTACTACCATGGCAGGATAGAAATTGCTGTCTGCTATAGTGATATATTTTCGGGTAGATATATCAGTAATGGGTGGTAAGGCTGGTCCGGTAATATGGGAAGTATGAAGAGTAAAATAGTGAGGATGAGTGGTCATACCTTTGAATAATGTCATTCCGCCGTTCTCCGACGTTTTGCTTCCCTGTGCGACCGAGTCTAAGGGTCAATGGACAGCTGGGATGCCTCTCATTCGACTGAGTCTATACCTGACGTGTGACCTAATATCTGCTCATCTTCAAGAGATACCATACAAGAGCCCAGACAGCTTGAATCTGTCAATAGTAGTTGAATGCAACTTTTGCCTCTGAGTATCACGGTTGAACGCTGCTGTTATCATGATGGCATGCTATAGCCACTGCGAATGCTGCTGTTAGTGTGGAATGCTACTGTCATTTCGTAATGTTGCTGATGAGTGCAGCTGTTGCTACAAAATGCAATTCTAACTGTTTCAAGCTCATGGAACTGTTGGTCGTGGGCATTAGAATAATGATGACTTTACTGTGTCTCGTCCTTGTGTGTGTGTGTGTGTGTGTGTGTGTGTGTGTGTGTGTGTGTGTGTGTGTGTGTGTGTGTGTGTGTGTACTGAGGCAGCTGTATAGAGTGAGCTGTTTTCACTTTTCCAGAGGCGTCGAACTGTGGCAGGAAATTGATGGTGTTGGAGACTGCCTGCCTGTCGCAACATAGGGAGAGAGAGAGAGAGAGAGAGAGAGAGAGAGAGAGAGAGAGAGAGAGAGAGAGAGAGAGAGAGAGAGAGAGAGAGAGGTGGAGGTGGAGGAGGTCGTGGGTCTGCCCTCGGGCACCTTACCTGGCTGAAGGCGATGTACAGAGGTTTGTTTGGCAGGATCCAAGTGACCGTCTCGTAGCAGCCCGGGACGGTGAGTGACCCGTCGTAGGTCAAGTACTGCTCAGTAGACGGCAGCAACTCGCTCACCGTCAACTCGTACACTGACGACGATGATCCTGACGTCCAATGGAGACGGAGGGAGGGAGACAGAAAGAAAACATGCGGGATTAATCATGAGGAATGCACAAGTGTACTTAATGGCGATACACACGCACACACACACACACACACACACACACACACACACACACACACACACACATACACCAATACAGATGTAAATATAATCGTGGAAAGTACACAGGCTTATGGAATTTCTTTGGGGCTATAAAGTGGAAAATGAAATTCAGTAGCCATGATGTAGTGCATTGCTGTGAAAGGGTTAGAGGTGCCGAAGAATATTGTCTTGTGAGCACTATCATTCTTGATCTATGTAAATGACTTTCCAGCAGAACTGGACGGGTGACTGATGACGTCAAGGTCGTGAGGGGAAATGAAACTTACCGAAGGAACTTTAGTATTGCGGAATTACTTGATGCCTGGAATAAACTTACCGAAGGAACTTAGTGTAGACGACATACGCAGTTTATAAACTTACCGAAGGAACTTATTAGTGCAGACGACATACGCAGTTTATAAACTTACTGAAGGAACTTAGTGTAGACGACATACGCAGTTTATAAAGTTTACTTGCTGTAGAAAAGGTTCAAAAGATGGAGCCCGCGCCCCACGAAGGTGAAACTCCATTCCCTTATAGAGTGAAGAGATCGAGAACTTCAGAGTGAAAAGGTCGAGAACTTCAGAGTGAAGAGATCGAGAACTTCACTCTCATTCACTCTCATTTCCCACGGCGAGCCAGATGTAGTAAGATGGAACACTACGCGGGCCATGTAGATGTACTAGCACTTCGTGATCGCCCCTTCGGAGAGCAGTAAGGCAGAATGGTAAGGAAGGTAGATACAGGGACAGGACTCTAGAGGCACTGGTAGCTGAGGGTGAGTGTGGTCGAAGTCTATTTTATACGAGGGAGAACAAGCCACCTCCGCCCAAGGGTTAGGGCGAAGCTGTCATTCACACACACACACACACACACACACACACACACACACACACGCACACACACCACACTGTGTACACACACCAGGTAACAGCAATATGCGTGGCAACTATCCACGTTAAACTTCTCAGATTAATACCCCCAAGGCAATTCTGGCTCTCGTACATCAAGTAAATGAGAGACACTACTTAATGCACGAGCTAAACAGAGCCAGTGCTCTCTCTCTCTCTCTCTCTCTCTCTCTCTCTCTCTCTCTCTCTCTCTCTCTCTCTCTCTCTCTCTCTCTCTCTCTCTCCGTAGACCAGAGGCCTTTAAACGAGATGAATGCCATCCTTCGTGATGCCATCATAAATCAAAACATGTAGTCTCCTATGTACGAATGCATTAGACGTGTGCTTAAACTCACACACACACACACACACACACACACACACACACACACACACACACACACACACACACACACACACACACGCTCATACACACACACGCTCATACACACACACACACGCTCATACACACACACACACACCTGCACACACACATAACGACGGACGTGGCACACGCAAAACATGCACCTGTCAAGGCCGTCACGAATAAAAGGAAAAAGAGTTCAGAGAAAAAGGAGTGTAGAAATTAATCAAGGCGCCGCAGGTGTTCGTAAACCTGACTCTTGAAGTTTAAAGGTTTTGAGAAGAGGTGGGGGAGTGGAAGGAGAGGAGGAAGAGAATTCCGAAAGTTGAGCTGTTCGAGGGAAGAAGGAGGTATGATAAAGGTCACTTCTCGAGTAGAGATGGCCACCACACAGTAACTGTATGAAGCAGCTGTGAGACGTGTGCCCCAGGCCTAACCTTCGGCATTGGGGACATATGTAGACAGCTCACGGAAGCAGAGGCCGAACTAATACCTGTAGAACAGAGGGAGGGCAACAAGATCGGGAAGTACAGAAAGAGATGGTTGGAGAGAGAGAGGTGATTGCCTGGAGCATGAATGAGACCGAAGGCTTTGGATCCAACTCACACCAGTAGAGAGATGGGCAAAGGAACAGCTCGGATATATGAGCCGTATCGCTTACTAGGGCGAACGTAAGAATCAAATACCTGCTCACAAGAGAGGTAAATTACGCCACCAGTAGACCTCTTAAGATTATGGGTCTGTATAGGATGAATCCTGCATGATATGATTCTGTCTCGTGACGTAAGTGTGTTAGCTTTTACGTTTTGTCTCCTCATCTTAAACCACCCTTAATGGTCTAGTGAAGTCTATAGGTTATAAGATATGCAAGTCTCCCGGTTCAGGATGCATCAACTTAGATTTCAGATGTAAATCCATCATAGTAACTTAGTTTTTTGAGTAAATCAGATACATAATGATGACATTAAAAGTTCCAACAATTTTAATGTCTAAATATCTAGACAACGTAATGGTTTCTGAACAAGTCTTCCCTTTTAAATAGTGTGTCTGCTGTGGTAAGATTTACCTGGAATAACACAAAGCTGATTTGACGGATAAAACTATGGAGCGCATACACCTTCGTCAGGACCATTTCCAGCTGCCTGGAACACAAGCAATCAGGCCAGTGGATCCTCGACACAACACAAGAGAGAAAGCCGCTACATCCAGGGTCGTCTTAGAGAGAAAGCCTCTACATCCAGGGTCGTCTTCTCTTAGAGAGAAAGCCTCTACATCCAGGGTCGTCTTCTCTTAGAGAGAAAGCCTCTACATCCAGGGTCGTCTTCTCTTAGAGAGAAAGCCTCTACATCCAGGGTCGTCTTCTCTTAGAGAGAAAGCCTCTACATCCAGGGTCGTCTTCTCTTAGAGAGAAAGCCTCTACATCCAGGGTCGTCTTCTCTTAGAGAGAAAGCCTCTACATCCAGGGTCGTCTTCTCTTAGAGAGAAAGCCGCTACATCCAGGGTCGTCTTCTCTTAGAGAGAAAGCCTCTACATCCAGGGTCGTCTTCTCTTAGAGAGAAAGCCTCTACATCCAGGGTCGTCTTCTCTTAGAGAGAAAGCCACTACATCCAGGGTCGTCTTCTCTTAGAGAGAAAGCCGCTACATCCAGGGTCGTCTTCTCTTAGAGAGAAAGTCTCTACATCCAGGGTCGTCTTAGAGAGAAAGCCGCTACATCCAGGGTCGTCTTCTCTTAGAGAGAAAGCCGCTACATCCAGGGTCGTCTTCTCTTAGAGAGAAAGCCACTACATCCAGGGTCGTCTTCTCTTAGAGAGAAAGCCGCTACATCCAGGGTCGTCTTCTCTTAGAGAGAAAGCCACTACATCCAGGGTCGTCTTCTCTTAGAGAGAAAGCCTCTACATCCAGGGTCGTCTTCTCTTAGAGAGAAAGTCTCTACATCCAGGGTCGTCTTAGAGAGAAAGCCGCTACATCCAGGGTCGTCTTCTCTTAGAGAGAAAGCCGCTACATCCAGGGTCGTCTTCTCTTAGAGAGAAAGCCACTACATCCAGGGTCGTCTTCTCTTAGAGAGAAAGCCGCTACATCCAGGGTCGTCTTCTCTTAGAGAGAAAGTCGCTACATCCAGGGTCGTCTTCTCTTAGAGAGAAAGCCTCTACATCCACGGTCGTCTTCTCTTAGAGAGAAAGCCGCTACATCCAGGGTCGTCTTCTCTTAGAGAGAAAGCCGCTACATCCAGGGTCGTCTTCTCTTAGAGAGATTTTCTTCGTTATTTCTATGACCGAAGTCGTATTGTGGCGACCTGCCAGTCGGGTTCATCTGGCTGATGGTATTAAGCATTACGTCTTCCTGGAACCGTCGTAACCTGATACGACCTGAACATCTTGGTATGGTTTTGGAGACTAATGTTTTCTGTCATATCTGTTGTATAGACAGAAGGATTCACGGAGGGTCAATATTGCCCCGGCTGACTCCTGGTACAAGGAGAGGTAAGGGTGTGATTCGCTGCCCAGGGTTCGAATCTGTCTCAAAAGCGGGATTCGAGCAACGGTCAACTCATATGGACTCTAGTTCGGTACAGTGAGCTCTCCTTTGGCCGTTCGGATCTCTCTCTCTCTCTCTCTCTCTCTCTCTCTCTCTCTCTCTCTCTCTCTCTCTCTCTCTCTCTCTCTCTCTCTCTCTCTCTCTCTCTCTCTCTCTCTCTCTCTCTCTCTCTCTCTCTCTCTCTCTCTCTCTCCCCTTTGAAGATACGCAGCCTCGAGAATATAGCCAATTCCCAATGGACTGACTCGATCTATATTATTCAATATATATACTCCGCATTGAGGGCGCTTATCGAGTGGGGGTGAATCAAGAAATTATCTTGAACACACACAAGCTGGTTCGAGCACAGGAGTTAGACGAATCAGACATATTCAACCTGACATTAATTTGCTGTGGAAAAGAGCATTTACCTCGTCTTTATGAAGTGGCTTAAGTAAGGCAGTGAGATGCAAGTTACAGAGCGATCCCTCGCCTGCACCACCATGATCCCCCCAGCCTCAGGGGAGAAGCATGCGAGGTTTTCAGATTAATTGACGGTGATATAAAGGAGAGAGAGAGAGAGAGAGAGAGAGAGAGAGAGAGAGAGAGAGAGAGAGAGAGAGAGAGAGAGAGAGAGGTCGGGGGACCGACACGCAAAAGACGGCTGTTGATATAGTGGGAAGAGAGATTAATGTAGTTAGCTCGGGGCGTGGAGGAGGTGGGTGAAAAGCAGGTCGTACTCCGAGCCACTGTGATGGAGAGGGAGAGGCAGAGAGGGGAGGAAGGGACGTGTCTGATGTGGGGGGAAGGTCGGGGCTATCATGTTATGTGGCAAGAGATGGCCTCTCTCTCTCTCTCTCTCTCTCTCTCTCTCTCTCTCTCTCTCTCTCTCTCTCTCTCTCTCTCTCTCTCTCTCTCTCTCTCTCTACCCCCACGTGTCCTGCACCCTGACCCATCCATTCATCCCCTCCTTGTTGTGTCTTGACTCCATCCACAGACTCCACACACACCGCGCGCCAGTCTTCACTGGGGGGGGGTATTGCCGTCAAAAGATTTCCCCGGGAAGAGAGCGTCCAAGTTATCCAATAACACAGCCCAGGGGCGCGAACCCCCGCCCCCAATAAAGGGACGTGACACACACACACACACGACACACACACACACGACACACTCACCCACCAGCGATTTTCTTCCCTTGACCAGATCGGCTGAGAATGTGCGCTTAACCATACAAAGCATCTTGGGGGGAGGGATGCTGGACCGCCCCCAGCACGAGCCTCCCTCACTCCCTCCCTCCAGCTGAGGGCAAGGTCCTGCTCAAAGGACATAGTTCGGGAGGCGGAGGGGACGGGAACGTGGAGGCTACACATACCACTGACCGCCAGCGGTAGAGGGGGAGGGAGAGACAAATAGGGTCGAGAAAAGAGTAACATTTCCTTGGTTAAAGCTTGTATATATATGTATATATATATATATATATATATATATATATATATATATATATATATATATATATATATATATATATATATATATATATATTCATTTAATTATTTTTCTTTATTATACTTGATCGCCGTTTCCCTCATCAGCGAGGTAGGGTCAGGAAACAGATGAAGAACGGCCCATCCACACTAGAGACTGAGTGTGAACGAATGTGGCCTTTGTTGTCTTTTCCTAGCGCTACCTCGCGCACATGAGGGGGGGAGGGGGATGTTATTTCATGTGTGGCGAGGTGGCGATGGGAATGAATAAAGGCAGACAGTATGAATTATGTATATGTGCATATATGTATATATCTGTGTGTGTATATATATGTATACGTTGAGATGTATAGGTATGTATATTTGCGAGTGTGGACGTGTATGTATATACATGTGTATGTGGGTGGGTTGAGCCATTCTTTCGTCTGTTTCCTTGCGTTACCTCGCTAACGCGGGAGACAGCGACAAAGCAAAATGAATAAATAAATATATATATATATATATATATATATATATATATATATATATATATATATATATATATATATATATATATATGAGTGAATTGGAACGATGTGGTATACCGGGGTCGACGTGCTGTCAATGGATTGAACCAGGGCATGTGAAGCGTCTGGGGTAAACCATGGAAAGTTGTGTGGGGCCTGGATGTGGAAAGGGAGCTGTGGTTTCGGTGCATTATTACATGACAGCTAGAGACTGAGTGTGAACGAATGGGGCCTTTGGTGTCTTTTCCTAGCGCTACCTCGCACACATGAGGGGGAGGGGGTTGTTATTCCATGTGTGGCGAGGTGGCGATGGGAACAAATAAAGGCAGACAGTATGAATTATGTACATGTGTATATATGTATATGTCTGTGTGTGTATATATATGTGTACACTGAGATGTATAGGTATGTATATTTGCGTATGTGGACGTGTATGTATATACATGTGTATGTGGGCGGATTGGGCCATTCTTTCGTCTGGTTCCTTGCGCTACCTCGCTAACGCGGGAGACAGCGACAAAGCAAGATAAATAAATGAACATATATATATATATATATATATATATATATATATATATATATATATATATATATATATATATGTGTATATGTATATCGACACACACACACATTTGCAAGGGACAAATACAGAGATACACGAACATGGTCATGAAACCAAAGAGAAACATGCATATATAAAGTCACACATATGCACACAACAAGAAAGGGACACCAGAATCCATTACCACATACATTCATACAACACTCCGGAAAGGCATAGAATGGTGAAGGCACACTCATATTCACAGAGCAACGCCAAAGCTCACTCACAGATATGTACAAACAGAACCATCCTTTCCCAAGGATAGTGAAGATAAAGAATTCATACGAGAAACTACATATATATATATATATATATATATATATATATATATATATATATATATATATATATATATATATATATATATATATATATATATCTTTTTCTTTCATACTATTCGCCATTTGCCGCGTTAGCGAGGTAGCGTTAAGAACAGAGGACTGGGCCTTTGATGGAATATCCTCACCTGGCCCCCTTCTCTGTTCCCTCTTTTGGAAAATTAAAAAAAAAAAAAAACGAGAAGGGAGGATTTCCAGTCCCCCGCTCTCTTCCTTTTAGTCGCCTTCTACGAAACGCAGGGAATACGTGGGAAGTATTCTATCTCACCTATCCCCAGGGATAAATATATATATATATATATATATATATATATATATATATATATATATATATATATATATATATATATATATATATATATATATATATATATATAGTGCTTGAAGGTTTCTCTTCGTATTGTACGTCACAAACGGCAACACATATGACCAGTGAGGAGTCTCTTGCCAGCGAGGCAAGATAACAAATGTTATTTGCCAGCGAGGCAAGATAACAAATGGCACAGAATGACAAGACATGGGCCTCATTACCAGCCCAGGGAATTACTTACTCCTGACAGTGTCATAAATCTAATGGACAGAAGCACATACGTCATCCTCCTCCCGAACACGGAGTCTCTCTCTCTCTCTCTCTCTCTCTCTCTCTCTCTCTCTCTCTCTCTCTCTCTCTCTCTCTCTCTCTCTCTCTCTCTCTCTCTCTCCCATCATTTCCGTACAGGCTGCGACCATCCATCTGCCTGGCTGACATATGACGCCTCACATCGCTGACATTTCGAGAGACAGTTTCCAATCTCTGCTCTCACGTTCCACGCCCCCCGTCACTCCGTTAGATCTCCTACTGCGTGTCCAGGCTGTTTCCTCGTCCATATTCTCTCTCTCTCTCTCTCTCTCTCTCTCTCTCTCTCTCTCTCTCTCTCTCTCTCTCTCTCTCTCTCTCTCTCTCTCTCTCTCACCTTGACTCTGAACTCCCTTTACTTCTTTCTCTTCCTCCCATCTACATATCATTTTGAGCTCCTCTCTGAATTTCCTATTTATGTGTCTCTCTGTTCTAAAGGTTATGCTGACGTGGGGCGACTGAAGTCAAAAATGAGGCGAACGAGATTAGGAGAAGTGAGATGAAAGCGTGACTGAGTTTCATGAAGACTTCAGAAGGATTTGGGGCCGAGGAGAACTGCAAAAGAGAGGCAGATGAGAACAGGGCATGAAGGAATAAAAGGGTGGAATAACCTGGCATGAAGGAATAAAAGGGTGGAATAACAGGGCATGAAGGAATAAAAGGGTGGAATAACATGGTATGAAGGAATAAAAGGGTGGAATAACCTGGCATGAAGGAATAAAAGGGTGGAATAACCTGGCATGAAGGAATAAAAGGGTGGAATAACATGGCATGAAGGAATAAAAGGGTGGAATAACATGGTATGAAGGAATAAAAGGGTGGAATAACCTGGCATGAAGGAATAAAAGGGTGGAATAACAGGGCATGAAGGAATAAAAGGGTGGAATAACATGGCATGAAGGAATAAAAGGGTGGAATAACATGGCATGGAGGAATAAAAGGGTGGAATAACATGGCATGAAGGAATAAAAGGGTGGAATAACATGGCATGGAGGAATAAAAGGGTGGAATAACATGGCATGGAGGAATAAAAGGGTGGAATAACATGGCATGAAGGAATAAAAGGGTGGAATAACATGGCATGGAGGAATAAAAGGGTGGAATAAAAGGGCGGAATGACAGGGCATGAAGGAATAAAAGGGTGGAATAACATGGCATGAAGGAATAAAAGGGTGGAATAACATGGCATGAAGGAATAAAAGGGTGGAATAACATGGCATGAAGGAATAAAAGGGTGGAATAAAAGGGCGGAATGACAGGGCATGAAGGAATAAAAGGGTGGAATAACATGGCATGAAGGAATAAAAGGGTGGAATAACATGGCATGAAGGAATAAAAGGGTGGAATAAAAGGGCGGAATAACATGGCATGTTCCAAGTAATGATGGAAAGGTATGAAGGGGTGAGTTTAGAATGGGTGGATTGAGTGACACGGTAAGAACCAGGAAATGAGGGATGACTATATTCCATGGTGCCTCAGACGCTGAATTTGAACCCTCTCTCCTTATCTGTATAACAGATCCACTTTTTTTTTTTGACTGTTACTGAATACGATCGCTAGCATTTTCTTACAGTAGGGTCCTAAATGGCCTTTCATAACAGACTAACCAATCAAAAGACATTTTTGTTTTAGACGCTGCTTCCCCATGTCTTCAGTAATATTCCCTTTTTCTATATTCGATAAAAGAAAAATAATATCTGGAGCTAGTATTCTGGGCTAATGGGATAATCTAACTGATTTAATGCTACACTCCAGAGTTTTACTGTGCTTCATTATAGAATAGAGCGTTGCTATATTTCTCTTTTGATTATCCGTAGTGGAAATACGAGAGAGTGTAATTTTTACGGAGATTTCTCATTTTCCAAAGGTCCTTAAAGCTTAGAAAGATTCCAGCGTTTGCCCAGCCTGACCACTAGCAAACACGGCACAAGTTACACTATTGTTGCCCGGATGTAACTGTTGTGTTTCCTTTGTGTGTGAGAGAGAAAGTCCAGCGTTCGTGGAAGGAAGTATATGGAAATGAAATTGTTGTGCCAACAAGGAAAAAAAGAAAATTTACTATCTCTCTCTCTCTCTCTCTCTCTCTCTCTCTCTCTCTCTCTCTCTCTCTCTCTCTCTCTCTCTCTCTCTCTCTCTCTCTCCTTGTTTGCTCCTTTACGAACCACTAAATCTCTTCCTTTGCTCCTATCGACCATGCGTTGTTCAGTTATGGTTCCATATCAAGGGGGTTTCCAAAAGTCTCCGTTTGTGTGGTGTATACACAAGCGTGATGTTTGTATGGTGGCGGTGCGTGGGTTAGGTAGGTAAGCCAGCAGATGATCGGCTGGGGACTAGTTCAACAGATTTATGTCTTCCAGCAAAGGTACGAGGGGAAAACTCTCGCTCCAGCAGTGAGGCGGATTTTCACAGCTGGAGGGAAGGGTGGAGCCCCGCTTGGGCCTCTCCAGTACACACACACACACACACACACACACACACACACACACACACACACACACACACACACACACACAGGTCAGGTGGTTCACAGCCCGACCCAGCCGTTCATCCTCTCATTTGGGACTGGTCGTTGAATTGGTAGCTGGCAATAGCCGGGGTGTGCGTTGGTGTATATTCATAAAAGCAGTTAAAACATGGTACACATACAAAGCCAAGCGACGGAGTAACACTAGTGCAATTCTCTCTCTCTCCATAACACATAAATGACGATCATTCTCTTCATTTTCCTTCAAAGTCAACTTTTCCTCCTTATTCACTCAAAATGTCCACCATTTTGTCAAAGATTTATCTCCCAAAGTCGACCCAATCCAGCCATCTACATAACTCTCTCCTCTCACCACCTCCCCTCGTCTTCTCCAAGTGACTAACCAGCTGAGCCATTTTTCTTTTCTTCGTCTGATCCTCAACTTCCCTCCAGCTCAGCCACCTCCTTGCTGCACCTCCTCCTCCTCGCTGAGCGGTCGCCCCCTCAGACCACCTCCTCCAGCAAGGTCTCCCACCGCCAGTAAATGCGTCACAGATAAAGGTGACGAACATCCACTATCCATACAACCTTCAAATAGCGTCGATATATCACAGGATTTGTATGGTCCACCAGAAGGACAGAGAACGTTACGTTTTCTGTTGGTCCTGTGTGAGGCAATGTGTCCTCCCTACATGGCCAGTGTGAGGCAAGGTGCCCTACCTACATGACCAGTGTGAGGCAAGGTGCCCTACCTCTATGGCCAGTGTGAGGCAATGTGCCCTCCCTACATGGCCAGTGTGAGGCAAGGTGCCCTACCTACATGGCCAGTGTGAGGCAAGGTGCCCTACCTACATGACCAGTGTGAGGCAAGGTGTCCTCCCTACATGGCCAGTGTGAGGCAAGGTGCCCTACCTACATGGCCAGTGTGAGGCAAGGTGCCCTTACCTACATGGTGCTTAAGAATCTCATTAGCATTTCAAAATGTTACTCTTATCTACAAAATCCCGTCACTTCATTTTCTAAATTCCTTAATATATTAGAAACAGATACTATCAACTTATCAATATGAGACTTTATTCTTCATTATCGTCTAATGTGATGTAGTTGTGGAGGTAATGATGGAGACATGAAGGTACCTGGCGTGCTAGATGTGACCACAGTAGCCAGCAGTGGCCAGATCCACGTATACAGGAGACACAGGGGAGCCACTGGTTACCTTCCTGGACGAGTCGGTAGCAATCCAGTCCCATCTGGATTATGTGAGACATTTGTGGTAAAGTCCCTCACCATAAAGGCATCGCCGAGCCTGGAACTCGGTCCTGGAAACTCGAAATGCAAGACCGTGTCTCTAACCACTCGGCCCACAGATGCCGTACGCATCAGGTAAATGCGTAACACATCTGTATTGTATATACTGGTTGGTGGGATGATCAGCCGTGAGGATTAAATGATCAAATACCACGAGAATATTGACGTGGGTAATAATGTTCCTGTGTCAACTGCTGATGATGTAAGTGTAGTGGTGGGGTTGTGAGGCCGAGGAGAAGGTATGGTCAAGAGGCAGTGAAATGTCAGACGACACAAACGAGACTCTATCTCTGGTTTTGAAAATAAAGGAATTGGATTAAGAAGAGTTCACCTCTCCTGTTCCAATCTCTTCCCTCAGTTTCAATCTTCCACTCCATCGGTTTCCTTGACCATTTAGCGTCCCGGACTTGCTGAAATACACGCATGATGAAACCTAACCTCTAGAAAATCTAAGGTATGATAGCTGATGTATGTTGACTTCAGTTATGGATGAAATCGAAGAAAGAAAACTAGATTTCTGTAAATTTAACCCCAATCCTAACAATGGAATGTGTAAATATATACCGTGGGATATATTCAACAAGAAGCATATGCTTTTACAGATATATTTCCCTAGAGAGTATATTCGTCTCGAGAAGATATATGTATCTCTCTCAGATTCGAATGCTGAATATATGAAATTGAAGAAAGGAAAAAGAGAGAACGTGCCGCGGGATCTGAGAAATGAAAATGGTAGGTGGAAGAGTGAAGGTGAGGTGTGTTAGTTGGTTGGTTTGGGTGGTTTGGTTGGGTGGAGTCAAGAGGCGTGGTTAGGCAGATCAATCACACAGAATGCAATTAACCTCACACGACCCTCTGCCAGACAGACAATCCCTCACACACACACACACACACACACACACACACACACACACACACACACACACACACACACACACACACACACTTGCGAGCTTCACCAGGTGCTGGTCTAACCCGATGGGTAGCGATGCTACACTGAGGTGCAGAGCGCTTCTTGTTCCATCCCCTGAGAGAGAGAGAGAGAGAGAGAGAGAGAGAGAGAGAGAGAGAGAGAGAGAGAGAGAGAGAGAGAGAGAGAGAGACTTAACGGATAGTCTTAGAGCTTTCTTTCCTCTCTCTTTGAGAAAGATTTTGAGGAGGGTAGAGCCAATGTTTTTTTTTCTTTTTTTTTTTGGCATGATTTGTATATTATAATTTGTGATCCATTACGCTGTTGTTGGGTGGACGTTTGGAGGGTTCCGGTGGACGGGAAATGGAGCGGAGGTTCTGGTAATGGGGTGGATGGTGGTGGAGTGCAGACAGAGGCAGGGAGGGTCGCTTGGCTGAGAGGAAATCAGAAATAACTGTTCAAAGGTACAGGGGAGACGAGAGAGTGGCGAGAGGTTAAGGTTGAGTTGGAGAGGTGAGGGGTTAAGCTTGAGTTAGAGAGGTGAGGGGTTAAGCTTGAGTTGGAGAGGTGAGGGGTTAAGCTTGACTTGGAGAGGTGAGGGGTTAAGCTTGAATTGGAGAGGTGAGGGGTTAAGCTTGAGTTGGAGAGGTGAGGGGTTAAGCTTGAGTTGGAGAGGCGAGGTGTTAAGCTTGTGTTGGAGAGGTGAGGGGTTAAGCTCGAGTTGGAGAGGTGAGGGTTAAGATTGAGTTGGAGAGGTGAGGGGTTAAGCTTAAGTTGGAGAGGTGAGGATTAAGCTTCAAGGGGGGAAATGGTGGGGTTCAGATTCAGTTGGAGAGAGAGGTTAAGCTTGAGTTGGAGAAGTGAGGATTAAGCTTCAAGGGGGGAAAAGGTGAGGCTCAGATTCAGTTGGAGAGGTGAGGTTTAAGCTTGAGTTGGAGAGGTGGAGGTGTAGTCGTGAGGTAGGGAGTTGAGGGGTGAGGCTTTAGGTGGAGAGGAAAGGTTCAAGCTTGAGATGAAGAACTAAGAGCTTAGCCTGAGATGTAAAGCTGAGGACAAAGCTTGAAGATGAGATTATTCGTGAAGGATCAGCTGAGAGAGAGCGATTGATGAGACAGATGGGCAAGAAATAAAGAAAGGTAGAATGTGAAAAGAGAGTCAAAGAATGACTGGTTCTCATTTCCAATGTACTCACCTCACTAACACCGTATGTTAACAGTCAGTTCTCTTGTACTCATTGACTTACTCCTTACCTTCTTCCTCTACAAATACACTTACCACGAATGTAGATCCTTATTACATACACTCCCCTTCTCTCTCTCTCTCTCTCTCTCTCTCTCTCTCTCTCTCTCTCTCTCTCTCTCTCTCTCTCTCTCTCTCTCTCTCTCTCTCTCTCTCTCTCTCTCTCACTCTCTCTCTATATCTGCCCTTAACACCCACTGTATCATGCAAGCCACTCTCCCTCCATCACCCACCTTACCACTTGCCTCACCCTCCCTCCTCATGAAGACGGTACTTGCTCCCAGAAGACGCAGGCGCTACCCAGGTCCTCATCTCCAGCTCTCATGCCTCATGCTCCACCGTGCAGGAGGTACTGGCAACACTGTCTACATGCTACCCAGGTCCTCATCTCCAACTCTCATGCCTCATGCTCCACCGTGCAGGAGGTACTGGCAACACTGTCTACATGCTTACACCAACATTCCCTCAACTCTCCCGGCTCCCTTCCCTCCAACGTGGCCCCTCACACACACACTCCCTAATATTTTGGTTACTCTCCCTCCAACACCACTCTCTACGTGCTTCTCCAACAATCATTACTCCCTAACTGCTTCTCCAACAGTCCCCACTCTCTACATTCACCCTCCCTCTACCACCACTACTCCCACAATATTCACCCACCCTTACCTACCCTCCCTCATCTACCTCCCTCCACCTTACAAGCTCCCCAGTTCTCCACCCTTCCCCCAGGCCCTTCTCTCCTCACCCCCAGCAGCTGACGCTGGAGCTGACTGCCGTCAGCGTCGAGACCTTCCTCCCGTCGTGGACTGAGCAGCATTGATTCCCTGGAGCAGCCACGTCACGACCGATCTACCTTTCCTGTCTTATCTTCATGTCAGGAGAAGGTCATGTGCTGCTACACCATCTCCCAAGCTAACCCGAGTCCAAGTTCCATGTTATCTTCCCTCACGGGAGAGGCAAAGTTCAGGGAGAGTAGTTATCTGATCTGTGCGTGTCGTGAGTGATGGGGGATCATCTTGCTGTCGTAAGGGCGACGTAAGGATCTGTGGGAGATCGTGGGGTGATGTTGCCGTTGTCCTCTCTGTTGACCTCCTGCCACAGACATCGAACTCCTTCAGTCTCCCACTCATACTCTCAGCTGGTATGGAATTACATCATGTGTTCATGTTCATCTATATCTTAAGCTGTTGGAAAAGTTAAGGACGTTGTGAGGATATTGTGGATATGTGCTCCAAGGTTAGATGGCCTAGTTAGGGAAGAGGCCCTCAGATAACTTAACTCCAAGGATCATTGATTATATATATATATATATATAAATATATATATATATATATATATATATATATATATATATATATATATATATATATATATATATATATATATATATATATATATATGATTACCCAAGGATCTCTCGCCAGAGGCTCCTAACTGCGCTACTTCCTGTAGCAGGGAAATGCAGGCTGCATTGGGGAAACAAGTTCATTGACGAGAGCCGGTCGTACAGTTTACTAGTGAGCATTCATGAGTCAGACTTAGCGTACGTCTGTACGCTTATATGTGGGAAAGGATGTGAGGTGTGAGTGCCTACGAGTACCCTACATATAGAATATGTGTGTGTGTGTGTGTGTGTGTGTGTGTGTGTGTGTGTGTGTGTGTCTGTGAAGAGGATGATAAACCAGCACCAGTGTGTATGGTCGTAGCAACCCTATCTGGCGGGGACCTGTGGGTGGGAGGTCGTCATGAGAGTGGGTAGGAGGTCGTGTAACATGTGTTGTCGTGGGCGCCTGACACCACCCTGGTCGTGTGACGACATACTGAAGGCGTGAGGTCGTGGTACCTGACCGAAGCGGAGGGCGTGTACTGGCGAGGTTATGACCCCTGCATGTTGACCTTACGGAGTGTAATGGTAGCTGGCGTGGGAATTCTGACCTTCACATGACCCCTAACCTCTGGGCGTGTACAGGTAGCAGGCGTGGCATTCATGACCTATACATGACCTCTGACCTCAGGGCGTGTAATGGTAGCAGGCGTGGGAATCCTGACGTTTACATGACCCCCTGACCTCTGGGCGTGTACTGGTAGCAGGCATGGCATTCATGACCTATACATGACCTCTGACCTCAGGGCGTGTAACGGTAGCAGGCGTGGGAATCGTGACCTTTACATGACCCCCTGACCGCTGGGCGTGTACAGATAGCAGGCGTGGCATTCCTGACCTCTACATGACCCCTGACCTCAGGGCGTGTGCTAATAGTAGGCGTGGGAATCCTAACCTCTACATGACCCTGACCTCAGGGCGTGTACTGTTCGCAGACGTGGGTTCCTGACCTTTCCATGACCCCTGAGTGAGCTGGTGTGTGGGCTGACCTGACCTCGCCTCGTTAATATGTTGACCTTTAGGAAATATATTCCCTCAACACCTCTCTCACTGCCTCCATGTTGACACCTGCGCTCTCACATCCCCTCTCACTGCCTCCATGTTGAGACCTCCGCTCTCACATCCCCTCTCACTGCCTCCATGTTGACACCTGCGCTCTCACATCCTCTCTCACTGCCTCCATGTTGACACCTCCGCTCTCACATCCCCTCTCACTGCCTCCATGTTGACACCTGCGCTCTCACATTCCCTCTCACTGCCTCCATGTTGACACCTCCGCTCTCACATCCCCTCTCACTGCCTCCATGTTGACACCTCCGCTCTCACATCCCCTCTCACTGCCTCCATGTTGACACCTCCGCTCTCACATCCCCTCTCACTTGTGTCTCAAACTCGCTCACATCAAACTGGGACACAGAAACTACGGTACACAGAAACTACGGTACATAGAGAAGTGGTGGCTTCATAAAAGTCCAGTGGGCCATAATAGAAGACCAAGACAATGTCAAATCCATAGGTTCGTGCAGAAAGTTGTGGTTTGTTGTGAAGTCACGTGAGTACGTGATGTCAGTTTGCTGTCATGCCAAGCCCCAGAACACGTATTGTCTCCCTCCCTCACACTCCGACCTCAACAGTGTCCAGGTTACACATACACGTAGAAGAGGAGGAGCTCAAGCCAAAAGAAGGAGGGAGGGTCATCATGCTCATCCATTGGCGTATATCCCATTTTCTCTCACTTCTCCATCGGTTGTGACCAGGCGGGTGGTTATCCCACGCACTCTCCCCTGGGCAAGAAGGGAGTGCGTTGTTGGTGTTGTTTAAGGAGCAATTACGGGAAATTGATGTGACGCGTCGATGGGGTTCGACAGCTGCCCCGGAGCACAAGGCATCGTAGGGTCTATTGGCCAGGGTCTCTGGTGGACCGATACTTGCCTGGTGTGGTGAGGTGGGGTGAGGTGTGGTGTGGTGTAGTGAGGTGTGGTGAGGTGGGGTGAGGTGTGGTGAGGTGTGATGAGGTGGGGTGAGGTGTAGTGAAATGAAGTGAGGTGAGGGTGAGGTGTGATGAGGTGGGGTGAGGTGTAGTGAGGTGGGGTGAGGTGTGGTGAGGTGGGGTGAGGTGTGGTGAGGTGGGGTGAGGCGTGGTGGGGCGCGGTGAGGTGGGGTGAGGTGTGGTGGGGCGTGGTGAGGTGGGGGTTTGGTGGTGTGAGGTGAGGTGAGGTGGGTTGTGGTGGGGTGAGGAGGGAAGAGAGAGTTGGGTTCTAGCGAGAAAGGAAGGGAGGGAGGGAAAGAGAGAATGAGAGGTAAGGGGAAGAAATAGGATGAGAGTTGGAGGACGAGTGGAGGGAGGGTGTTTGAAAGTGAGGGAGGAAAGAGAAAGAGGGATGGCATAAGGTTGATACCAGGAGGAAAGGTGGGAGAGAAGATAGAAGGAGGCGGTGAGGGACTAAGAGGACCGAAGAATGGAAAGGAGGAATGAATGAATGAATGAATGAATGAAGGAAGGAAGGAAGGAAGGAAGAGAGACACGAACAGGGAGCGAGACAGAAAATATAAGACATGGGAGAGGGGGAAAAGGGAAATAAAAGAGAGAAACCTGCACAAAATATAAAGACAATTAGGAGGAAATAAAGGAGGAAGGGTAGAAGAATAGAAAACGGAGGAAAGAAGAGAACAGTGAGGATTAAATTGAATATAGTGGACGAGAAATCGGATGACCCCTGCACATGAGGACGTGGATAACGGAGAGCAGTGTTCACGCAGGGTTCAGAGGGTATATACAACACTATGTATGAATAGATAGAGGTTAAAACTCTGCATTCATCGAGGGAAAGTTTGGTATTGAGAGCCTACTGATGGCTTCCGTCACGCAGGCGAGACTGGATAACGAACAGAAGCTGAGGATTACATGTCATTTAGATCAACAGTACTTACACTAACGCTCACACTAATGCTCAGAGGATATGTACCTCATTATCTGCATATTCATGTATGATCTTCAGAGATACGAAAGGGGATGTGGTATTGGGAAATCACAGAGAAATACATAGAGAGAGAGAGAGAGAGAGAGAGAGAGAGAGAGAGAGAGAGAGAGAGAGAGAGAGAGAGAGAGAGAGAGAGAGAGAGAGAGGAGAGTATATATCCGCTGGTCGTCTAGTCTTGACCACAGACCCATCCCTCCCACACCCACGTAGCTGCAGGTGAAGGATGTCTTTCCCTCCTCACCTTCACCAGCGCTCGGCCCTGGTGCTGGCCAGCTGACCCTTGTCCTCAATCAGTGGGGCTGCAACGGGAGTTTTGTTGATATCTTTGCATTTTGTTCCTATATGAAGTGAATAGCAATGGAAAGGGGGAGGTGAGCCTGGGTATTGCATGCTCTTGGCTTTACTCCTGATGTCTTTATACAGGGAAATTTGACCTAGATGTGATGCAACGCGAGAGTTAACCTGACACATGGCGTCAGTGATATGGTTAATGAGCTTCTCACATTGTTCTCATGATACCTTCACGCCATCTGATAAACATGCGATTGGACAATCGCATGTTTAGCAGATGGTATCCTAGCTTCGTCTCTTCGATGTATATCAACTGACTGTTATATTTCTCTCTTGTGTCTTATCGTTTTTCATTTTCCCTGTAGACTCATAGGAATATCTTGATCACGCACAAAATTGTGATCCTTTCCAATATATATATATATATATATATATATATATATATATATATATATATATATATATTGAGATCGTTTAGGAAACTGTGTTTGATAATGGTAGATTCTTTTGATATTCTTACGTACATTTGAGCGAGAAGATACAATCTTGTGAACGATGTTTCAGTCAGTATTGTGGCTAAAGTCTCGTATGTGAAGGAACAAAACTTTTGACTCTAGTCAAACACAAAGGCTCTACTGATGCGACTTAATTTTTCAGTTCAACTCTCCGCCACTGTGTCTTAACTAAGCCTCGCTTCCCTGCTTGTACGATATGTGGTAAACGCAGCCAATTGAATTTTCAGGCGAGTGTTTTGATTTTATATGCAAGGTTTTCTCTTTTATGGTAAGATCGGTAGAATGTATGAAACCACATAGTCCTTCAAGTAACCCTAAGACCTTCAGTGACAAGTCTTTGCCTAGTGTCAGAAAGATATCTTCCAACTCAGAAAGTCAAGAGATGTTATAGCACCAAAAGTCCTTCTCGTACTACAGCATCACCACGACTTCCTAGGACCGCTCCAGCTGCTTAAGAAACTTAACATCAACATTGCACTTCAGAACAACATCATTGCAGTGAGACGCTTGCTCGTCAAAAACCCTCGTCTGGGTTAGTGTTGGCACGGTGGGTGAGGATGCTGCAGTGGGTCTTGTGGCTCATCAGCTAGCAGTATACACACTTTAGTGACGAGGTTTGCAATGAGAGTGGGTGCATTTGTATTTTGGAAACAAAAACAGTGTTTGTAAAGGCAAAGATGGGCATATACGATGGTATCAGAGTCTCGAGAATATTTTATGGATGTGAGTCTTGGGTCATGAGTGCAAGAGACATGGTAGAATGTGAATGGGACAGGAAGAGTAAAGTGCATGATATTGATACGTGGAGTGAGGCTGGTTGATCCTCTTAGAAACGAGAGTGTGGTGGGGGTGTAGTGTGAATGAGAGGGCTGAGCGGGGCGTTGCTGAAACGCTTCGGACGCACGGAGAGGATGAATTGAAGGGAGGCTAACAAGAGGACCTTTGTGGAGGGAGCGAGGTGGAGGGATACACAGAGAGATATGAGGATGGCGTGAAGGAGCTTCCATGATATTTGGACGTAAACATTCACGAGGACGAGAGGCATACGGTAGTGTATGTTACTATGCATGTTGAAGTGGAGTTCACATCTTTATATCAACGTGAACAACATTCTCTTAAGATAGCCACTTGAAGCACTATAGATACTCTACCGAGCAGAGATTATTAAACGCAATGCCCAGCGGTAGTTGAGGTAGAAAGTAGAGGAAAGTATTCCATACAAAATACAACTCGAAGCTAACGGGATGAACGCATCAGAATTCATCCACTGCTCTGGAGAGAATGTGTAAAACGCATCATTTGGCGTTCCCCAATATTTTCCTTTTTTTTTCGGCTCTCGGTTTAACCCAACCTGAAAATTACCCCCCAAACCCAACCCCTGTGCCATAACCAGACCTAACTTTACACACGGCAGTAAAGTGTCCCCAATATAATTTAACGACACAACAACAGTAACTGTGAAATGTAGCTTGCATGGTCAGGCCAAATATATTATAAATGATAACATATTTGTGGTGTTGCTCGTTGGATGAGATATAGAAAACGGGCATAAAGCTGGTTAGTTAGTATTCGCAATCCTCTTCTTTTTTTTTTTTTATGTAGCTCTGGGTTTTGTAAGCGTATTTAATCCCTTCTCTATACACTCGATGGATGATGGTTCAGCCACAGCTTTTAATTCCTCCCCTGAAGCGGCTTAAATAGAATGGATTTAACAGGCGTTTCATCCCCTGACCAAACGTTGATCCTCTCCATACTGTGTTGTGTACGTAATGCATTGACCCAAGGACCAGCAACGTAAGGGCTGCTCTCTCTGTGTGCAGTGAGTGCCATTAGACGCTTGTCTGCATACTAATATTTATGTACAGATGACCATCTCTCTAATGATATCTGGTTCGTCATTGACCGAAGGACCAGCAACGTAAGGGCTGCTCTCTCTGTGTGCATTGCCATTAGTCGCTTATCTGCATACTAATATTTATGTACAGATGACCATGTCTCTGATGATATCTGGTTCGTCATTGACCGAAGGACCAGCAACGTAAGGGCTTCTCTGTGTGTGCGTATTGCCTGCCATTAGTCACCTGTGTACGTACTAATGTACATGTACTAATGAAGCGGCAGGAGCTAATGAGAGCTTCTGTGCTCATCAAAGCAGCTCTCTGGGATGATATCATCAGACTCATCATACGGTCGTTAATGATACCTTATACGATGATGCTCACACCAGGGAAAAAAGAGCAGAAAAATGATGCTTTTTGATATGGTCTGAGGCTGGGGCTTATGTTCCTATAGTCACTGGCAAGATTGAGTGTCGTTCTGCTCATTGAACACACACACACACACACACATACACACACGAACACACATATATATATATATATATCCCTGGGGATAGGGGATGAAGAATACTTCCCACGTATTCCCTGCGTGTCGTAGAAGGCGACTAAAAGGGGAGGGAGCAGGAGGCTGGAAATCCTCCCCTCTCTTTTTTTTTTTCTTTTTTTTTATTTTCCAAAAGAAGGAACAGAGGGGGGCCAGGTGAGGATATTCCACAAAGGCCCAGTCCTCTGTTCTTAACGCTACCTCGCTAATGCGGGAAATGGCGGATAGTTTAAAAGAAAAGAAAGAATATATATATATATATATATATATATATATATATATATATATATATATATATATATATATATACATATGCTGGTATATGACTGGATATGTGTTTGTGTGTGTGTGTGTGTGTGTGTGTGTGTGTGTGTGTATGTGTATGTGTGTGTGTGTGTGTGTGTGTGTGTGTGTGTCTAGTGTGTCTGTATGTGTGTTTGAGAGAGAGAGAGAGAGAGAGAGAGAGAGAGAGAGAGAGAGAGAGAGAGAGAGAGAGAGAGAGAGAGAGAGAGAGAGAAAATACGACTGAAAAGTAAATTGAGCGAAAGTTTGATGGACAAGGAGCTCCATGAGATTTGGTGGCAACGTAGATTAAGGGATATGGGAAGAAAATCTGATAAAAAAAGAAGTTAAGTGTTTTACGCCTCGGGACAGCAAATGGAAAACAAAGGAAGGCCCAAAAAGGGCAATAAGAAGAGATTACCAGGGAGGAGGGCGGCCACCTCTGTTCCCAGCCGTACACAATCTGCGTCGGGTGGGAGGCAGCAGGCGCGCGCCAGCGGCCATCATGGGGGCCCCCTCGCCGGCCTGGAGCTATTTCACGGTCATGTGCATATATATAACTCTGCAGATGAGTCGCTCTTGGCCCTCTCCTGCCGCCCTGGGTGTCGGGAGGAGGAGAGCACAGCAGTGAGTGTTGGACAGAAGGCGGAAGTAGAGGGGTGAGTGTTGGAGAGAAGGAGAGGAGGCGGAAGTAGAAGGAAGAGTGTTGGAGAGAAGGAGAGGAGGCGGAAGTAGAAGGAAGAGTGTTGGAGAGAAGGAGAGGAGGCGGAAGTAGAAGGAAGAGTGTTGGTTGGAGAGAAGGAGAGGAGGCGTAAGTAGAGGAGTGAGTGTTGTAGGCAAGGAGAGGAAGCAAAAGTAGAGGAGTCGTAGTCTTCCTTCAAGGATCCCAACATTGTGAAATATCAAACGGACGAAATGAGGTCAAATTCTCGAGAGAGGAAGGGAGTGTGTGTGTGTGTGTGTGTGTGTGTGTGTGTGTGTGTGTGTGTGTGTGTGTGTGTGTGGGGACCTAACCCAAACACCTAACCTAGTCTAACTCAACCCGACCGTCACTCGCCAACGCTAATACAGAAAAAAGAAGAACTGTCGATGCAGCTATATCATTAAAGTGTCGGTGGTTTATCTGATTCAATGACTTAAGATCCTGGGTATACTCAGGTGGAAATCATTTCGAGTTTAAAAAGGCTTTTCATTTTTATCAAGTGTACAGAAATCAGATAAAACACTGATGACTTTTATCGTCTCAAAATGCTTTGAGAGTTTTTCTTTTCCCTTCTTCACGAAGTCATTCCACATTCATTTCGATCGTTGCTCACTTCACATGCTAATATACCTTTTAGATGAAGGCCAGCATAAAACCTAATCTTGTAAGAAGCACAAAAGGCAGAAATTTCAATTCCCTGAAACGATACGGGATGAATAGAAGCTGGGGGTAAAAAGGAAAAGCCCTCTGACTCATTTTCCTATTTCAGTATTAACCCAGTAATAAGATTTATCTCAGTGACATACGAGTCTATCATCAATGTTGTGATGACAATATTTATTGTTATTATACTTTTCTTTAACTCGTTTACACGATTCTTTACGTCGAGAAGTCTTGCTGATGATACTGTCTGCCAGTCAGCCATCCTATGTTGAGGTTAAGACAAAAAGAATCCCTCCACATGACATGGATCAGTTTTTATAACTTGCACAAAGCCAGAGGACATATATCAACACATATACCTTCAGTTTTTATATCTTGCACAAAGCCAGAGGACATATATCAGCACATATACCTTCAGTTTTTATATCTTCTGGAAAAAGCCACTGGACATATATCTTTTGGACAAAGCCACAGGACATATATCAACACATATATCTTCAGGTTTTATATCTTTTGGACAAGGCCAGAGGACATATATCTTTTGGACAAAGCCACTGGACATATATCAAGATGTATATCTTCAGTTTTTATATGTTCTGGACAAAGCCACTGGACATAGATCTTTTGCACAAAGCCACTGGACATATATCTTTTGCTCAAAGCCACTGGACATATATCTTTTGGACAAAGCCACTGGACATATATCAGTACGTATATCTTGTGGACAAGTGGAACTTTTCTACCTAGGAATCAATATGGCCAGATTCCTTGACATGACAGATTTCCTCCCACTTCCTCAGCCAAGGTTGACACACAGGCCCGGAAGCTCCCCCTGCCTCCAGTACCTTCCCTTTAGTTTCCTTTAACCTTTCCCTCGTGGACGACAGGTTTGAAGCAGCCACTTACATAACGAGCTCAGGAACACCGGCAGGTAGTGAGTCTCCCGATAGGTCACACACACACACACACACACACACACACACACACACACACACACACACACACACACACACACACACACACACACACACACACACACACACACACACACACAATCGACACAGGAACTGGGGGTGGCCCCGAAGAAGCCTTCTCTCATATAAATTATTCATTACCCGCCACACTGGAATAGATATTATCTACTACATTAACAGTACGCTTTGTAGATAATTCAGTCTAAGTTCTCATACTGTAAATCATGAAAATGATAAGTTAATTATTACCTACATCTGTCTTAGTCTTCAAACATAAGACTCGCGTTTTAGACCTTCTCATTCTACTTAATGCCATTCAAATATAAGACTCGCGTTTTAGACCTTCTCATTCTACATAATGCCATTCGTTTCCATGTCCTGATCCCGCCGTGTATAGATATCACAGGGTCTTCCATATAATGTTCCCTCTTTCTTTCTCCGAGTCCTGCCCACATTAGTTGATTATCATCCATCGCAAAGACTGAAATATGAGACACGTCTTTACCTAACACACAGTACACCTCTCCTGCCTCAAGGAGAAAAGGGGAAGCAAAACTGTGTATCTAGAGACGGCCTTTTTGTCTTTGCGACGCTTCGGATACTAATAACCTTTAACAGTTTATTATAATATCAACGCCCTGCGTCCTGGCGTTGTAAGACTCTTCACCTGCCTGGTCATCCACCGTGTCAAAAGCAAAGATACAACATAGCTACAAAACCACACAACCAAAGGCCCTCAAAGTGACATGGGTCGTCCAAGCACAATTCCATCCTGTTATACTTGACACCCAATTCCATGCAGTAGTGCTAAACCATTCCCATTTAAACTCTTCCATAGCCAACCAACAACGCCTAAGAAGTACTAAAAGGCGAACCTCGCCTCTTCAGCAACTTTTGCTCACAAAACAGAGCAGCTGACTTTCCAAGCATTGAACAGTCTCAGACAAGACCCCCAACTTACATACTCCCCCCATCTAAAATCACACTCCCCAGACATGTAAGAGTTATGCTTTCTTGTCTACACTCTGGACGTTACCTAACCCAAGAACACTGCAGACACCGATTCCGTATATCTCAATATCCTACCTATCCACCATGTTGCAACTTCCACAATGAAGACGAAGAACCTGCCGCTTAATTTGTCCATCCACACACACACACACACCACACACACACACACACACACACACACACACACACACACACACACACACACACACAGTATCACTCCACTCTTTTATGACCTGTAGTTCCTCCCAGTGGACTTGGTTGATTTTCTGAGCGCTGCGGCGTTCCCATAGGAGAGGGAAGGGATTCTTTGGGCAAAAAAGGTAATATATATATATATATATATATATATATATATATATATATATATATATATATATATATATATATATATATATATCATTTATTTATTTTGCTTTGTTGCTGTCTCCCGCGTTAGCGAGGTAGCGCAAGGAAACAGACGAAAGAATGGCCCAACCCACCCACATATACATGTATATACATACACATCTACACACGCAGTCTATACATACCTATACATCTCAACGTATACATATATATACACACACTGACATATACATATATACACGTACACATAATTCATACTGTCTGCCTTTATTCATAGGTCTCTCTCTCTCTCTCTCTCTCTCTCTCTCTCTCTCTCTCTCTCTCTCTCTCTCTCTCTCTCTCTCTCTCTCTATCTATCTATCTATCTATCTATCTATCTATCTCTGAATGTTTATATTGCTGTATACGTGAAAAAAAACACCGTTAATTTAATGTTGATAATGATGAAAGTTCAACTTGCACATCCCAGCCATCGTTTTATCTTTCTTCCCCCCCAACTGTTCTTTCCTTCAGTTCACTGCACAATTTTCCGCTATAGTATGTGCCGCTAGGCGTAGACTCTATTAATTCAATAAATGAATAACTCTCACAGGTAATATTTCTACATCCGGGGAATAAATAAAAAAAGAAAATAAAAAAGTCATTTGAAATCTACATACAAAGTAGTTTGTATATGTAAATTCAAATTTACATAATGTATGAACGACTTCCACTAAGGAAAGGGATAGGTCACATATAAAAAGGGAGAATATACGTGATCTTAGAATTATGAGATGTTGTATTGGTAGATGTAGGTTAATGATGACGGCCTTAATTACCCTGGCAGTTGATACGTTAAAGTTTAGCCCCGCCAGCCAATCAAGAGGTTGACTCATCCAGATATGTTATAGAAGACAATCATACGCAGTTGTTTAAGAAAACATGTTTTGGAGAATCACATGTTTACCAAATGGCGTCCTAGCTTCGTCTATTCGATGTATATCAATGTATATCAATTTTCCAAAAGAAGGAACAGAGAAGGGGGCCAGGTGAGGATATTCCCTCAATGGCCCAGTCCTCTGTTCTTAACGCTACCTCGCTAACGCGGGAAATGGCGAATAGTTTGAAAAAAAAAAAAAAATATATATATATATATATATATATATATATATCTATATCTATATATATATATATATATATATATATATATATATATATATATATATATATATATATATATATATATATATATACAGTATATATAACACACACTCGCACTCAGGATGCACTTTTTATCTAAGATCCTGATCACACTCCTCTACCTCCAATCAAAATACGTAGTATTTTTACCCACATGAGTCTTCGCTGCCACATGTTGTATAAAAACTCCTCGACTTCGTAGACCGACTCGACCCTCACTGCTCCTCCCCTTCTTCCTCTCCCTCCTCCTCCTCCTCCTCCTCCTCCTCCTCCTCTTCCTAGATAACCACCTGAGCCGTGAACACACATGAGCACACACTCCTCCACTCCAGCCTCAGGCATGTAATTCGTCCCCTCTTACTCTCCCGTTTGCCTACATGAATAATTCCCTTCAAGTAGAGCCACAGAGACCCAACGCAACCCCAACTCGTTGTTCATACATAACTCCTTTCGATATATATTCACAACCACGCATAAGTTTGCCTTCAGATATTACTCAAGGTGATGCACACTCACACACACACACACACACACACACACACACACACACACACACACACACAGGCAGCCACCAGAGTGAGAGATACCACTGCTTGGGTATTGGGATGGTTAGTGAAAGTAGCGCGCATCACTGTAGCCTTACGGTGGTTGTCAGTTTCTCTTCCCACTAGCCCAGGTTGCTGTCACTTTCTCTCTGCCTCATGTAGTTGACCGTTATTCACTCTACAGACACATACTCGCTTCATCTTATACATATATCTCACTCAACTCCCTATTCTTAACACTATTTCCCCTCGATGAATGGTATGCGCTAGCCTTTGCCGAATGGCGAAGTCTCGTCGTATGTTCATGGAAGTTCATGAGATGAGATGGAGGCCATACGAGTGCAGAACGCTCTTCCATACTGTACAATTAGGTAATTGATAATGGTTAATTATACAAACGCTGTCTCCGCGGCACATACTTCGTCATCTCGATACACTTCGCTTCAAACATACCCAAACACTCTCCTACCCATCCCTACTGTACACATGTGTAGCACCATATATGCCCCTGGTATACACAGAGGCCGAACTGGGGTGTGGACGTTGTGTCTAGCAATAGAAAAGGTCCGAGGTTGGAGGCCGTCCTGGGATCTGGACTTTGCATATGATAGTAAGGGTGGTCTGGGGTCGGAGGCTGACCTGGGAATCCAACATTGCGTTTGGCAACAAGGGAAGGATCCGGGTCGGAGATTAACTTGGGATCTGGACGTTCCATCTGGCAGTAAGGAGGTCCGGGGTCGGAGGGGACCTCACCGAAATACGCTAATGGCTGGCCCCGGATGATCGACCAAAGTTACGGCAGTTATTACGAGAGCGAGAGACTCGTTATCCCAGAGTAATGCAGCAGAATTTCCAGTTTACTTCATTAGTTGCTGCCAAGAATTGGCGAATTATGTCTCAATTTTCGGATTTCCAGATTCTAATTGACGGGGAATAATTCGGTGTTGCGTCTACGGAAACCGATGGTCTTCGCCTTCAAGAATCCAGACTAATTAACTGTCTGTAATGACGCAGTGTTCCCTTGTTAGGCTCAGAGACTCGCTCCTGCCTCTCCGGGTGCAGACGTCAGAGACAAAGCCGGGGGAAGGGAAGAGAAGGGAAAGGAGGAGAAGTGAAGGGAAGAGAGGACATGCTTTGGTCGAAACGGTGGGAGAACGAAGACTGAAGGAGATGAAGGGGAGTGGGAGGAAAAGAAGGGAGAAAGAGGAAGAGGAAAGGGAGCAAGAACTGGTGTAGGCATCAGCATCGTGCTGACGAAGTTGGCAAGGTAATTTGTAAGTCCAGGACAGAAATAGACTACCGTTTAGTCACCCATAGATAACGTAATATCACTCGATACAAAAGTTGAACTTTTGGGGAAGTAGACTTTCCATTATCCTCAAGTAATGGAAGGCAGTTTTCTCCTATACAAACATCCATAAATACTTAACATTCAACTTGTTCTTCTCTGTTCAGGCGTTTTATTTGTTCCTCCAAAGTTGCCAAAGAAAACTGAATCAATTTACAGTAATATATAGTGTTAAGATATCTCGTACCTACTTCTATTAATGGTTCAGTAAGCCTCCATGATATAAGACCTCTGATACCTTCTCACTATTGATATAAGAACCCTTGAGCTGGTGTGATCCACTGGGGGAAAGCCAATCCTAAGGTTCGTCCTTTTTTTTTTTTATCAATGTAGCAATAGAGCTCTTGGATTACACTCAGAATGTCCCGCTACAGTGATAGATGATTCGATTTATAGAAAACGAGACGATCCTGAAGGATCAAGAAGACATACGATAGCAAATGTTTAAGGGCTCTGTTGTTTGACATAAGAAAGATTATAGTCTAACCAAAACCCACACTAACCCAACGTTACAGGAAGTCTGTGGCCGTTTCACGTTTAACTAATATGATTACATGTCTACGGACTTACATATATACATGTCACTGACACTTAACAGTTTACAGACAGAAAATGTCTGGCGACGTGCTAGTGCACATTTAACTAGTACAAGAGAATTGTGAAGACTTTCTAGGGTAGCTGAAGATAGGATACTGAGTATATCCCTGTTGACAGCAGGGATAAGGAATCCTTGGAGCTGAAGGATAAAGGATAGATCCTTCAGAAGGTAAAGGTAAGGAGCGTTATTGATCCTGGGTCTCAACCATGGCTACACACTCTAACATCAAAATAGTCTACGTACTTTCCAATTATCATTTCCTAAACAAAAGACGAACGCGGAAGGATTTACTGAATAATGGTTTACAAAATGGATGAGAATGGAAGATTTTTTTTTTTCCAGCACACTTGTGATGAACAAAACCATAAAACGCCTGCGGTCTTATTGACTTATATTCAAGTAGTGTTAAAACGAGTTTACGCTCGAATGAAGTGGGGATGATGGAAATTTTTTGTCTATGCTTGTTTTTTGGCAAAGATATGATCATTAAGGGCAGGGGTTGAAAGACAGGATAGTTAGGGTGAGAGTCTAAATGGAAAAATTTTGGAAGAAGTAAATTGTTTTTAGATACCTGGGAGTGGATATCTTAGCCAATGGAAACGGAAGTGAGTCATAGGGTGGGTGAGGGGGCGACGGTTCTCGGAACGCTGATGAAAATGCAGAAAGAGAGATCGTTATCTGGGAGGGTGAATACTGGTACACTTGAAGATATAGTAGTTCCAACGATGTTTTACGAATTCAAGTCAAGACCAGTAGATAAGGATGTGCAGAGGAGGGTGGATGTGTTGGAAATTAAACCTTCGAGTGCAATATGTGGCGTGAGGTGAATTGATCGAGTTGATGATAAAAGGTAAGATAGATGCATGGTAATAAAAAGAGTGTGATTGAGAGAGTTGAAGAGGATGTGTTGAAATTGTTTGTACATATGAAGAAAATAAGTGAAGATAGGTTGACAAAGAGGATCTATGCGGCGGAAGAGGAGGAAGCAAAGAGAGAGGGGAGGCCAAATTCGAGATGTAAAATGAAGTGAAATATATTTTGAGTGGCTGGGGCCTGAACATACAAGAGGGTGAAAAGTGTATACAGGAGACAGAGTGAGATGGAACGATATAGTATACAGGGGTCGACGTGCTGTCAGTGGACCGAACCAGGGCATGTGAAGCGTCCGGGGTAAACTATGGAAAGGTCTGTGGGGCCTGAATGTGAATGGGGAGCTGTGGTTTCGGTGCATTACACATGACAACTGGAGATTGGATGTGAGCGGATGTGGCCTTGCTTCGTTTATTTCTGGCGCTACCTCGATAAAACGGTAAACGGCTGACAATATATATATATATATATATATATATATATATATATATATATATATATATATATATATCTTGCAAAGTTGAATATGAGAGTAGTCAAATGTCCCACCTGTGAGGTAACGCTAGCCTTTACCAGGAGTGTACGACCATCATCAAACACAAGGGACGGGAGGCATGGGACCTCAGTGGTGGTGTGTGTGTGTGTGTCCCTCGGCTTGTCTTAATGTATTTACATCCAGCCCAACCAGCTCTGTCACGAGCCAACACAAGCCCCCTTTGTGCCTCCCAATGTCAAAATTCCTTAGTGAAACGTGATGTGCGACGGTGGAAGAGAAGAGGGGATTTGTTTATTAAAAAAAAGCATATATATATATATATATATATATATATATATATATATATATATATATATATATATATATATATATATATATATGTATATGTATATATATATATATGTCTATATATCCCTGGGGATAGGGGAGCAAGAATACTTCCCACGTATTCCCTGCGTGTCGTAGAAGGCGACTAAAAGGGGAGGGAGCGGGGGGCTGGAAATCCTCCCCTCTCATTTTATTTTTTTTAATTTTCCAAAAGAAGGAACAGAGAATTGGGCCAGGTGAGGGTAGTCCCTCAAAGGCCCAGTCATCTGTTCTTAACGCTACCTCGCTAATGCGGGAAATGGCGAATAGTTTGAAAGAAAGAAAAAAGATATATATATATATGTATATGTATATATATATATATATATATATATGTCTATATATATGTATGAATTATGTACATGTGTATATATGTATATGTCTGTGTGTGTATATATATGTGTGCATTGAGATGTATAGGTATGTATATTTGCGTGTGTGGACGTGTATGTATATACTATATGTGGGCGGGTTGGGCCATTCTTTCGTCTGTTTCCTTGCGCTACCTCGCTAACGCGGGAGACAGCAACAAAGCAAAATAAAAAATGAAAATAAATATATGTCTATATGTATGTATGAAATATTAGTATTTTGGAGACCAGTCACCCATGGTAACTCACAAAAAAAAGATTCGTTTTCACATCAAAAATCGTAAAATATCATAAAAACCGTATTTATAGATCATCATGAACGTAGTTACCTGTTTTGAAAATCCAACTTTATCAAAATCGCTGGTACAGAGCAGTGGTTGTGCCGGGGGGGGCGGTGTGGCAACACTGGGAAAACTAGATAGAAAAAAAATATATGTGTATATAGAACTGCAGGGGGGGAAAAAATAGAGGCTATTGTAAACTCTGTGGAATTAACATTTTCATATATTCCATTTCCGTTGAGGGGATAGCCAGCGTTTAAACTCGTGTATTTTGGTGCATCTATTTGTATGTATATCGTTCTGTTCAGCGGTTTATGTCTGTCTGTCTATTTGTCTGTCTGTCTGAATGTATGTATGTACGTACGTATATATATATGATCATTTATAGACTGGTATTGATAGATAGATAGATGGATAGGTAGATAGATAGATAGATAAATAGATAGTTAGGTAAATGGATAGATAGATAGATAAATGACAGAAAATTCGACAGATCGATGGATAGGGAGATAGACAGATAGATGGATAGATAGATGTATAGACAGAGAGGGAGTGATATAGATAGATTAGATAGAGAGGTAGATAGGTAGATGTATAGATAGAGAGGGAATGATATAAATAGATTAGCTAGATAGGTAGATAGATGTGTAGATAGAGGGGAAGAGATATAGATAGATTAGATAGAGAGATAGGTAGATAGATAGATAGATAGATAGATAGATAGATAGACTGCTACAAAGATAGCTGTCCACACGTACAGGAAAACACAGAGAAAGAGACCCAAACAAAACCACGAAATATTCATTGGGGTCCCAATGGTGAGGCGTGTTGCCCCCTGGCTGTTGACACGACCATTTATCACTACGGGGGAAAAAACGATCAAGAAAAAAAAAATAGAGGGAAGCTTGAAAAGTGAGGGAGTGCAATTGAGGGATGGGAAACGGAGAGGATGAGAGGGAGAGAGAGAGAGAGAGAGAGAGAGAGAGAGAGAGAGAGAGAGAGAGAGAGAGAGAGAGAGAGAGAGAGGGATGAGAGAATGAGACAGACAGACAGACAGACAGTGAAAGGGTAAGAGAGGAAATGAGAAGGGAAAAACGTGGTTGACTTGTATGGAAGGAGAGGATAAATGAAGTCTAGAGCAGGGGAGAGAGAGAGAGAGAGAGAGAGAGAGAGAGAGAGAGAGAGAGAGAGAGAGAGAGAGAGAGAGAGAGAGTCAGTGGTGTTAACAGAGGCAGCGAACACTCGTGTGTGCTCCACCGCGCCTCGCGACCCAAGTGTAGAAGCTAAGAGGAAATCCATACAGGTGAGTGTGTGTGTGTCACCCGGGCGGCTGAGCACCACAGCTGGGCCTCCCAGGCACACACGATGACCAGATAGACCACGATCCCCTCACCTGCCACCTCCTCTCCCCAAGTGACGAGACGTAAACGATGGAGACTTTAAAGTCATCTTGATCAAGTGGAGTTAAGAGTTGGTTCTGTAATCATATGGTTATTATACTCAAGGTCTTATGGTCATCGTACTGAGGACTTGGTTGAGGTGGTGAAGGGATAATCATAATGGTTAACTCAAGTACACTGACACATGTAGGGTCACAGTGAAGTGATTTTTGACCACCTCACTGAAATCTTAAGGGAAATTGTTACTCTTTCCCACTATACCCTTGTGAAAGGCATATACCTTACCCGTTTAACACTTGGGGTAAGGCGTTACCTGTACCCACTTTTACCCTTGGGAAAGGCGTTACTCTCACCCACTATACCCCTGAGGGAGGCATTACCTTACACGAACGACAACCAGAGGTAACACAACTTGTTACGTAACGGATGAGTCACATCCTCAACTCTGTAATCGAGTAATGAATGATTTAACCCACTGGGAGGAAGAGCAGACCCCAGCGTGTACGACGTGGAACACTCAGCTGTTATACCAGATGACATCCTCTTACATTGGGGCTCTTGTGTGTGAGAACAAGACTTTAATCGAACTCCTTTTGTATTAAAGATTTCAAAACACTTGTAACTGGTCGTAGGATTTCACTTCACGTTGGCAAAGTTACAGAGAAGATTAACCTCCAGTGATTCGTGAGGAGGAATGAAGCGAAGGCAGTCGAAACAGAAATGATTAAAGAGTAACAGACTTTATCAACCAGCGAGCATCTTGTCTTCAAAGATGGTGTTTCATGTTCTCTTGTGTGTCGAGGTGGGTTCCCGAGATCGTGGGTCGTGTGGGTGAGTGTGGGCGACGTTGGGGTAGTCACACACGACCAGTCCTCGAGGATGCGAACTCCTGCCTCGTAGCTAAGGAGGCTGAAGAAGGTCCCAACAGACAGACGCTGATGAATGACAAATGGCTGAACTGAAGTCCTGGTTTATGCCTTCGTAAACTACAAGTTTTTTTTTTTCCTCAGCCTTGCCATATGCTTCAGTCAACTGTTGATCACGTCTCTCTGATTTACTGTTATTCATTTGTCTCGGTTTAATTATGTTAATGCTTAACGATATATACATACGCTTTCTCCATTTTTCTTTCTCCTGGGTGTATATGCTTTCTTCGTTTTCTTTCTCCTGGGTGTACTTGTATATTCATCTTTTCTTGGATCGAATTAACACGAAACTTGACGTTTGTGGATGCGATCTTGTGAAGCGTTCTCAGATTACTGTTTTTCTTTTTCGACACAGGAGTTCCAACCGCAAGGAAATCAGAGGTTAGTGCTGTTTCATTTTCGTAGATTCTGCGAACTTTTCCCAAAATTCCTCGAACGTATGACGGATGGGAGACGCTCTCGCCTTCCGTCAGGAACGCATGCGGATCCATCCAGACTTCCACATGAGTCAGGTGAATTATGTAGAAGGGAGAAGAACTGCGAGCCGTCTTCTTGGAGGTAAAGCATTTTCCTTCAAGTCGTTGAATCTTTCAAACTTTTCTTTCTCATATGTCACCCGCGAACACTTGAATTGAATGCACCTCACATGTTGGGATGCTGTTCGATCTCCAGTGATATTCTCATATACTCATTCACACTCATAAACTCATTCACACTTCTGTCGCCCTCAGGTTCAGCCTTCCACTCTCTCTCTCTCTCACACACACACACACACACACATACACACACACACACACACACACACACACACACACACACACACACACACACTCACTCACTCACTCACTCACTCACTCACTCACTCACTCACTCACTCACTCACACACACACACACACACACACACACACACACACACACACACACACACACACACACACACACACACACACTCACTCACTCACTCACTCACTCACTCACTCACTCACACACACACACACACACACACACACACACACACACACACACACTTCCTTCATCATTAGGACTTAATTCCTCCTAGCTCTCACCCTCTTGCCAACGCACACATTCTCATTCCCAAACTCATCTTCACTTACACCCTCCTCATTACCTCACAACCGCACCCACACTCCCTCACCCTCAACATTTCTAACCCGAAGACCACCACAAGTGCCTCAAGAATTTTAGAGGCAACGACAATAATGAAATATCTTTTCTCTAGTGTGAGCTTAAAGGGAAAGAGGAGATGTAATGAGAAAGGGAACAGTGCTAAATATTCTCGTAATCGCGCGTATTCGTGACGATTTAGCGGACTCGTTAATGTTCATTTGCTTGGCTAACGTCCCTCCTTCCTCCTTCTCCTCCTTTCCACCCTCTTACTCTTCCTCCTCCTCCTCCTCCTCCTTTCCATCCTCTTACTCCTCCTCCTCCTCCTCCTCCTCTTCCTCCTCCTCTTCCTCCTCCTCCTCCTCCTCCTGCTTTCCATCCTCTTACTCTTCCTTCTTCTCTTCCTTCGACTCCTCGCCATATCCTGTAAGATCGGAAACTACCGAGCGGACACAATAAGCTCACATAGTGTCATTAGATTCTGTCCTTCCATCATTGAGTTTCTCTGAACCAAACAGTGAGCGTAGATGGACATAATGCATAGCAAAATTGTACAAACTCCTTTTTGATAACACTTACCTCCAAATTTGACGCTGGGAAGACCCTCAAGCATTGTGGCCAAGGCAGGAGAGGTTCGGTCGCCCAGCTGTTGAGAGGAAAAGAAACATTTGGGTTAAAGTGATATTGTTATCTTTTAGTGAGAGCTGAGACGGTACGGGCAACACAAGTTCTTTATAATGACCATCTCATACGTGCTATATATATATATATATATATATATATATGTATATTATCCCTGGGGATAGGGGTGAAAGAATACTTCCCACGTATTCCTCGCGTGTCGTAGAAAGCGACTAGAGGGGACGGGAGCGGGGGGCCGGAAATCCTCCCCTCCTTGTATTAACTTTCTAAAATGGGAAACAGAAGAAGGAGTCACGCGGGGAGTGATCATCCTCCTCGAAGGCTCAGAGTGGGGTGCCTAAATGTGTGTGGATGTAACCAAGATGTGAAAAAAGGAGAGATAGGTAGTATGTTTGAGGAAAGGAACCTGGATGTTTTGGCTCTGAGTGAAACGAAGCTCAAGGGTAAAGGGGAAGAGTGGTTTGGAAATGTCTGGGGAGTGAAGTCAGGGGTTAGTGAGAGGACAAGAGCAAGGGAAGGAGTAGCAATACTCCTGAAACAGGAGTTGTGGGAGTATGTGATAGAATGTAAGAAAGTAAATTCTCGATTAATATGGGTAAAATTGAAAGTTGATGGAGAGAGGTGGGCGATTATTGGTGCATATGCACCTGGGCATGAGAAGAAAGATCATGAGAGGCAAGTGTTTTGGGAGCAGCTGAATGAGTGTGTTAGCGGTTTTGATGCACGAGACCGGGTTATAGTGATGGGTGATTTGAATGCAAAGGTGAGTAATGTGGCAGTTGAGGGAATAATTGGTATGCATGGGGTGTTCAGTGTTGTAAATGGAAATGGTGAAGAGCTTGTAGATTTATGTGCTGAAAAAGGACTGATGATTGGGAATACCTGGTTTAAAAAGCGAGATATACATAAGTATACTTATGTAAGCAGGAGAGATGGCCAGAGAGCGTTATTGGATTACGTGTTAATTGACAGGCGTGTGAAAGAGAGACTTTTGGATGTTAATGTGCTGAGAGGTGCAACTGGAGGGATGTCTGATCATTATCTTGTGGAGGCTAAGGTGAAGATTAGTATGGGTTTTCAGAAAAGAGGAGTGAATGTTGGGGTGAAGAAGGTGGTGAGAGTAAGTGAGCTTGGGAAGGAGACCTGTGTGGGGAAGTACCAGGAGAGACTGTGTACAGAATGGAAAAAGGTGAGAACAATGGAAGTAAGGGGAGTGGGGGAGGAATGGGATGTATTTAGGGAATCAGTGATGGATTGCGCAAAAGATGCTTGTGGCATGAGAAGAGTGGGAGGTGGGCTGTTTAGAAAGGGTAGTGAGTGGTGGGATGAAGAAGTAAGAGTATTAGTGAAAGAGAAGAGAGAGGCATTTGGACGATTTTTGCAGGGAAAAAATGCAATTGAGTGGGAGAAGTATAAAAGAAAGAGACAGGAGGTCAAGAGAAAGGTGCAAGAGGTGAAAAAAAGGGCAAATGAGAGTTGGGGTGAGAGACTATCAGTAAATTTTAGGGAGAATAAAAAGATGTTCTGGAAGGAGGTAAATAGGGTGCGTAAGACAAGGGAGCAAATGGGAACTTCAGTGAAGGGCGTAAATGGGGAGGTGATAACAAGTAGTGGTGATGTGAGAAGGAGATGGAATGAGTATTTTGAAGGTTTGTTGAATGTGTCTGATGACAGAGTGGCAGATATAGGGTGTTTTGGTCGAGGTGGTGTGCAAAGTGAGAGGGTTAGGGAAAATGATTTGGTAAACAGAGAAGAGGTAGTAAAAGCTTTGCGGAAGATGAAAGCCGGCAAGGCAGCAGGTTTGGATGGTATTGCAGTGGAATTTATTAAAAAAGGGGGTGACTGTATTGTTGACTGGTTGGTAAGGTTATTTAATGTATGTATGACTCATGGTGAGGTGCCTGAGGATTGGCGGAATGCGTGCATAGTGCCATTGTACAAAGGCAAAGGGGATAAGAGTGAGTGCTCAAATTACAGAGGTATAAGTTTGTTGAGTATTCCTGGTAAACTATATGGGAGGGTATTGATTGAGAGGGTGAAGGCATGTACAGAGCATCAGATTGGGGAAGAGCAGTGCGGTTTCAGAAGTGGTAGAGGATGTGTGGATCAGGTGTTTGCTTTGAAGAATGTATGTGAGAAATACTTAGAAAAGCAAATGGATTTGTATGTAGCATTTATGGATCTGGAGAAGGCATATGATAGAGTTGATAGAGATGCTCTGTGGAAGGTATTAAGAATATATGGTGTGGGAGGCAAGTTGTTAGAAGCAGTGAAAAGTTTTTATCGAGGATGTAAGGCATGTGTACGTGTAGGAAGAGAGGAAAGTGATTGGTTCTCAGTGAATGTAGGTTTGCGGCAGGGGTGTGTGATGTCTCCATGGTTGTTTAATTTGTTTATGGATGGGGTTGTTAGGGAGGTAAATGCAAGAGTCCTGGAAAGAGGGGCAAGTATGAAGTCTGTTGGGGATGAGAGAGCTTGGGAAGTGAGTCAGTTGTTGTTCGCTGATGATACAGCGCTGGTGGCTGATTCATGTGAGAAACTGCAGAAGCTGGTGACTGAGTTTGGTAAAGTGTGTGGAAGAAGAAAGTTAAGAGTAAATGTGAATAAGAGCAAGGTTATTAGGTACAGTAGGGTTGAGGGTCAAGTCAATTGGGAGGTGAGTTTGAATGGAGAAAAACTGGAGGAAGTGAAGTGTTTTAGATATCTGGGAGTGGATCTGTCAGCGGATGGAACCATGGAAGCGGAAGTGGATCATAGGGTGGGGGAGGGGGCGAAAATTTTGGGAGCCTTGAAAAATGTGTGGAAGTCGAGAACATTATCTCGGAAAGCAAAAATGGGTATGTTTGAAGGAATAGTGGTTCCAACAATGTTGTATGGTTGCGAGGCGTGGGCTATGGATAGAGTTGTGCGCAGGAGGATGGATGTGCTGGAAATGAGATGTTTGAGGACAATGTGTGGTGTGAGGTGGTTTGATCGAGTAAGTAACGTAAGGGTAAGAGAGATGTGTGGAAATAAAAAGAGCGTGGTTGAGAGAGCAGAAGAGGGTGTTTTGAAATGGTTTGGGCACATGGAGAGAATGAGTGAGGAAAGATTGACCAAGAGGATATATGTGTCGGAGGTGGAGGGAACGAGGAGAAGAGGGAGACCAAATTGGAGGTGGAAAGATGGAGTGAAAAAGATTTTGTGTGATCGGGGCCTGAACATGCAGGAGGGTGAAAGGAGGGCAAGGAATAGAGTGAATTGGAGCGATGTGGTATACAGGGGTTGACGTGCTGTCAGTGGATTGAATCAAGGCATGTGAAGCGTCTGGGGTAAACCATGGAAAGCTGTGTAGGTATGTATATTTGCGTGTGTGGACGTGTGTATGTACGTGTGTATGGGGGTTGGGCCATTTCTTCCGTCTGTTTCCTCGCGCTACCTCGCAAACGCGGGAGACAGCGACAAAGTATAAAAAAAAAAAAAAAAAAAAAAATATATATATATATATATATATATATATATATATATATATATATATATATATATATATATAAATATATATTTATATATATGTATGTGTGTGTGTGTGTATATTTTTTTTTTTTTTTTTTTTATACTTTGTCGCTGTCTCCCGCGTTTGCGAGGTAGCGCAAGGAAACAGACGAAAGAATGGCCCAACCCACTCACATACACATGTATATACATACACGTCCACACACGCAAATATACATACCTATACATCTCAACGTATACATATATACACACACACAGACATATATATAAATAAAACATGTACATAATTCATACTGTCTGTCTTTATTTATTCCCATCGCCACCCCGGCATACATGAAATAAAATCCCCCTTCCCCCTCATATGTGCGAGGTAGCGCTAGAAAAAGACAACAAAGGCCACATTCGTTCACACTCATTCTCTAGCTGTCATGTAATAATGCACCGAAACCACAGCTCCCTTTCCACATCCAGGCCCAACAGAACATTCCATGGTTTACCCCAGATGCTTCACATGTCCTGGTTCAATCCACTGACAGCACGTCGACCCCGGTATACCACATCGTTCCAATTCACTCTATTCCTTGCACGCCTTTCACCCTCCTGCATGTTCAGGCCCCGATCACTCAAAATCTTTTTCACTTCATCTTTCCACCTCCAAATTGGTCTCCCACTTCTCGTTCCCTCCACCTCTGACACGTATATCCTTTTGGTCAATCTTTCCTCACTCATTCTCTCCATGTGCCCAAACCATTTCAAAACACCCTCTTCTGTTCTCTTAACCACACTCTTTTTATTACCACACATCTCTCTTACCCTATTATTAGTAACCAACTCACACCCCATATTGTCCTCAAAAATCTCATTTCTAGCACATCCACCCTCCTCCGCACAACTCTGTCTATAGCCCACGCCTCGCAACCATACAACATTGTTGGAACCACTATTCCTTCAAACATACCCATTTTTGCTTTCCGAGATAATGTTCTCGACTTCCAAACATCCTTCAACACTCCCAGAGTTTTCGCCCCCTCCCCCACCCTATGATTCACTTCCGCTTCCATGGTATCTACCCATTCATCGACCAGACTCTAAGGGAAGATGTAAACAGCTAGGTTAGTTGTGGGCCGACTGCCCATCCCAGCATTCAAAACTGAGCGGACGCACGCGCGTGATTCATAATCAGCAACACTCCACCACACCGTTAAGAAGGGTAACCATACCGACGACAGAGAAAATGTAACCCAACGGTTGTAGAAAACGGTGAGTGAATAATTCGGGTCATCTTATATTGATATTTATCGTTGATTTTAACTTTGGTCTATCCAACGGAAGATAAACTGCCTCCCCATCCCCCCCCACCCCCCGTGTTGTTTTCTGATAAATGGAGACATTATATCAAAATTTAAGCTAACTATGACAGTGTTGTCATATTCATTTACAGTAGGGACTTTCGCGTCCAATTTCATCGCACACATCAACACCAAACCTGGACAGAATTTTGTAGAAGAGTGTGATAATTGCAATAAACATTTTTTTTTATTATTTTTCCGTCATTTTTCAACACAGAAACCTTTTTTTTTTTTTAACTGTACGTTACTGATTACCACATGACCGAGAGATCAAAGAAAAAAAATGGGTAGAATAGATAGAGAAAGATATAGAAATACTGAAGTATGAAAGGATTTGCACACATTCTATACGGGGGGAAATAGTATAGACGGTATACGGTCTACATAGCTTTAGAAAGGGGTGTTTTCGGCCTTGCTATAGAGTTCTATATCGCCGTAGCTGGGCCATAGATCTATGTCTGGAGTTGCCAGTCATCCAGTACGACGCGTGAACCGTGGCATTTGTGGCATCATGAACGATCGTATAGTATCTAACTGACCCTGAGAATCTAACGTTGGTTCCATGTGCTCGTTACACTGAAGTGTCTCGGGTTAATGTCAGTGTCATTTCATTAATAGTGATTAATAAGATTATCATATTATTCATCATGATTTCCTTAGTATTAAGGAAGAGGCGAGCACGATGGGAGAGGTAAGCAAGCACGCTGGGTGAGGTAGGTATGCTGGAAGAAGTGAGGATAATAAGAGAGGAAAGTATAATGGGAGAGGCAAGCACGCTGGGAGAGGTAAGGATAATGAGGGAGGTAAGTATAATGGGAAAGGCAAGTATGATGGGAGAGGCAAGCATACCTGGTTTGAACATACCGACCGAGCTAAAGCATATGCTCTCTCCATCTTCTCCATCTGTGAAGTTCTTGTTGACGAAACATCATCTTTTCACCATCATGAACCATATATATATATATATATATATATATATATATATATATATATATATATATATATATATATATATATATATATATATATATATATATATATCCTTCCTTTCTCTCTCATGCTAACCAAGAGTTCGTATGATTCACTCACTCTCCTGTTATCAGTTATCATAATTATATTTAATTCATTATCATTCATCCTTTTTTTTTATCAGTTGTCACCATCATATTTACTTAAGTTCGCCATTATTAATCATCTTTTTTTTTAATCATCTTTCGAGTGTAATATTCTTGGGGTGACTCTGTTGTTATGTTCGTTTTCCTGAACTTTGACTTTGAGTCACTAGGCTTTAATTATATTTTTCGTAGTACTGAAATTAATTTTTTTTTCATGATTAACTTTTCTTAGCCTTGATTTTAATTTTTTCTTCTTTCTTCTCTTCTTTTCTCTTCTAACTTTATATCATTTCCTCGTTGATTCTAACTTCCTTCGATTCGCCTTTCATTCTCCTATCTTTGATTCATCCAATCGCTTGGATACCTATAGTTTCACATCATGACTTGAACTTTCCATTGAGTTTTCCTCTCTCTCTCTCTCTCTCTCTCTCTCTCTCTCTCTCTCTCTCTCTCTCTCTCTCTCTCTCTCTCTCTCTCTCTCTCTCTCTCTCTCTCTCTCTCCCGTCTAGTAATATCGGATACCCCCGCTGTTGGTTCTGATTCTCCCCGGAAAAAAAGAAAAACTCTCGTATTACCGTTCGATCCACCTTTGACATTGAGCCTCCCCGCCCTTCTATATCACACGACACTCCCCAGTGACATAGCCAGCCACTCGACAGCGAAAGAACACAAGTGTTCCTCTCACCACAGCAGCCACGATAGAGAGCGAGAGATAGATAGCTAGATAGATAGATAGATAGAGAGAGAGAGAGAGAGAGAGAGAGAGAGAGAGAGAGAGAGAGAGAGAGAGAGAGAGAGAATGTACGGCCACTGGGTCATCTTGAACACCTGCAGGAGGCGTTGAAGGACCGTGCTGACCCTGGCAGTGGCTGGAGTCTAAAGCCCCCAATACGGAGCCAACCCACACCCTCACCTGCACCAATACAGCGATGGCCACCACACCGTACACCTGACTTGCTGCCTGGCTGAAGTTACGGTACAGCTGCACGTTGTACCCATAGATCTGTAGCTGTAATGGAGGAAAATAAAATTTGTTATTACATCTCTTAGTCTTAGAGCTACACACACACACACACACACACACACACACACACACACACACTCATATATATATATATATATATATATATATATATATATATATATTATATATATTATATTATACTTTGTCGCTGTCTCCCGCGTTTGCGAGGTAGCGCAAGGAAACAGACGAAAGAAATGGCCCAACCGCCCCCCCCCCCCCCATACACATGCACATACATACGTCCACACACGCAAATATACATACCTACACAGCTTTCCATGGTTTACCCCAGACGCTTCACATGCCCTGATTCAATCCACTGACAGCACGTCAACCCCGGTATACCACATCGCTCCAATTCACTCTATTCCTTGCCCTCCTTTCACCCTCCTGCATGTTCAGGCCCCGATCACACAAAATCTTTTTCACTCCATCTTTCCACCTCCAATTTGGTCTCCCTCTTCTCCTTGTTCCCTCCACCTCCGACACATATATCCTCTTGGTCAATCTTTCCTCACTCATCCTCTCCATGTGCCCAAACCACTTCAAAACACCCTCTTCTGCTCTCTCAACCACGCTCTTTTTATTTCCACACATCTCTCTTACCCTTACGTTACTCACTCGATCAAACCACCTCACACCACACATTGTCCTCAAACATCTCATTTCCAGCACATATATATATATATATATATATATATATATATATATATATATATATATATATATATATATATATATATATATATATATATATATATATATTATCCCTGGGGATAGGGGAGAAAGAATACTTCCCACGTATTCCCTGCGTGTCGTAGAAGGCGACTAAAAGGGGAGGGAGCGGGTGGCTGGAAATCCTCCCCTCTCGTTTTTTTTTAATTTTCCAAAAGAAGGAACAGAGAAGGGGGCCAGGTGAGGATTTTCCCTCTAAGGCCCAGTCCTCTGTTCTTAACGCTACCTCGCAAATGCGGGAAATGGCGAATAGTATGAAAAAAAAAAAAAAAAATATATATATATATAGATAGATAGATAGATAGATAGATAGATATATAGATAGATAGATATTTAGATAGATAGATAGGCAGATATACCCTTAGGTGAAGTTATGGATTGAGGAGTTATATGAGAACATAAACACAATTATCATAGGCATGAAGTACTGATAACATGGATAACGCTGTAGAATTATCCATATAGATGAATTTGATTGTAGGTATGAGCCAGATAAGAAGATAAATTGCCTTGTTATGGGATTTGGTCCGAATCAAATGAGCTAAGATAAACATAGAAAAATTTACTGCCGTTTGACACGAGGGTATGAAGAATATAATGGCCAGTTCAATAACAAGATGGCGTTTCATTTCGGTGTTTGAGGAAAAAATGGACATAGATTCAGTGAACCGTTGCACGTTGCAGATGGCATGTTTATCAACACTGTAGTACACTTCCTCCAGGTCCATAAGTGTCACTCATAGGTTTCTTTCTCCCAGATTTCCTGACACAATTTCACCAGAGAATCCACCTTCTGGTCCACACATTCTCCCTCACTCCTACCATTTTACTTCCCCTTAGGAACGGTGGTCTGTACATACTCCTCCATGCAAATTACCAAGTCCAGTCAACACAGCTTATATTTTACCCATGTAACTCGAGCATACGCTTTTCGTCCCCTTAACCTTTATGTAATGGTACTATAAAAGGGAAAGGCTAAAGGCCTTCGATTTATTCACCATGGAAGAGAGAAGAGTAAGGGGTGACCTCACGCCCTTTTTCTTATATGTAAAACTAAAGGAGGAACTGTTTTTTGAATGATGTAGGAAGAGACCAACCAAAAACCAGAACATGAAATGAAATGAGAAACTTGTTAGAAAGGATGTGAAGCAATAGTTTTATTCTATAAGAGTGATGGATGAAAGGAGGGAATTTATTTAAGACATAGAATATGGAGATCATATATAACTTTAGAAAGTTTTATGATAGTGGAAAAGTTCAAGAAGGGATGGGGCTCCCGCGAGTGTAGAACTCTCTCCCCGTACGACACACACACACACACACACACACACACAGGCCTCTTCCTATTACCATACTGTCTTCTCGGCTTTCCATTTTACGTTCCATATTCTGTCCCACTTGCTGGATTTGGAAGTCCCATTTCATCCAATCTTCCCCTGGAGCTGGAAAGCGTCAAGACAGTCACATAAAATCTTGAAATTCATCCTCTGGGAGACGATATTCATGGCGGACGAGAGAGGAATATAGAGGTTTTCCCTCCCTGATATTTACAAAACTTTGACGCCTTAAAGCGACGTCGGGAAAACACTTTTATTGTGGATTCTGTTTTGGTCATATTAGATTCTCTCTCTCTCTCTCTCTCTCTCTCTCTCTCTCTCTCTCTCTCTCTCTCTCTCTCTCTCCTCATCGCTCTTCACCTACCTCAATGACTTCACCATCATCTGTAAACATGGAGAGGAGGGAATCCGATCCTTCGAGCAAGGCAGTTATGTCGTCCAAGAAGAACAATGGGCCCAAGATTGAACCTTTCGGTAGGCCACCGTTGACCCGCCCCGAGTCCAATTTAAGGAAGTTTCTCAGACATGTGTTCTTCGTTCCTTTCCGCTAAGGTAATTATTTATCGAACGATGGAGTCTCTACATCCCATTCCTGCCTTGAAGGTCCATCTTCCCTACCATCACAGTATGTAGCGCAGTGTCAAATGCTTTCTAGCAGGCCAGGGACACACCATCCATATAAAACGGAGCTCACTTTCTCATAGAAGTTTGAGAGTTCTTAACAGGTCATATTTTCTCCTTGACACATAGTCATCAGTTTGCATTCTGATAATCTCTTCTTCTACTTTTACAGACCACGCTCGTCAGGGCGACTACAATCAGGAGTTTAGAGCAATTTCGCCGCCTCCTTTCTTAAAGGTAGGTATGACATTTACTTTCTTCTCAGATGTGTGTGTGTGTGTGTGTGTGTGTGTGTGTGTGTGTGTGTGTGTGTGTGTGTGTGTGTAATTGCCTATTCGTTGTTAACTATTTTCACTGTGCAGGAAGTTCTACACTCGTGAGGAGCCCCATCTCTTGAACTTTCTCGACCATCACAGAGCTTTTCAAAGCTTCAGTATGCTGTCCACATTCATAGTGTCGTGCCTCAGTTCCGTCAGTTCATCTACAACTCCTCTGCTCTATAATCATTACGTTACGTCTTTTTTAACATTCCTTGCTCAAGTTCATGTAGCGGCGTCTGGTTCTTCTATTCTTGCATTTCTTGAAGGGCTGTTCACTGTTCACGTCGTCAAACTCGTTTAGAATCCTAGAGGATGTGACCAAGTCACTTTCAACTCTTCTCTCTTCCATAGTGGACAAATCTGAGGCCTCTCCCCTTTCCCTGTCACTCAAGGTCTCATCATCAATTGCGGCCACGTCTTTGTTGCTCTCCTCTATACCTTCTCTATAAGCTCTCTATACTCCATTAAGTGCGTTGGCCTAGCTAGTGAAGTTTATTCTAGTTTTTCTGTCTAATGTAGGGTTTGAACAGCTTACTGAATTTGATGCATATCTCATATTTGCCAGTAGACAATTTGTCTCCCATTTTCATTTTTTTTCTGGGACTCTCGTGATCGCATAGGGACGATGTTGCTGAACGAAAGAACAATAAAGAGAAAACGCAGACAGAAAAATGCGTCTAAAAAGAATCGGGATGTAAAAGTTCATAAAGGAAAATGTGTTTCGATAGCACGAGAACAAAAGAAAATGTGTTTCGATAGCACGGGAACAAAAGAAAATGTGTTTCGATAGCACGAGAACAAAAGAAAATGTGTTTCGATAGCACGAGAACAATTCCAAACAATATAGAAACTATCTGATACCAAACTAAGAATATATATATATGAATAAAGCATCAGTGCCTCTTTATAAAGTGCCCAGGACTGCGTCAATATTGCCTGGAGAAGGAATGAATACAATTGTGCGAGTCACTTCAATATTTTGTCAGATATATCAATAGAAGAAATTAATTTGGAGTGGAATTCATAAGTGCGGTGTGGGGGATGCAAGTTCTCATAGTCTTAAGATTTTCTCTTTTACGTTTATCAATCTTCCCCTCCTGTATTGCTTTCCAAAAGAAAGAACAGAGGAAAGAGCCAAATGAGGATTTTCTTTACGTTCATCAATCTTCTTCCCCTTCTGTATTGCTTTCCAAAAGAAAGAGCAGAGGAAAGAGCCAAATGAGGATTTTCTTTTTTTTCTTATCCTCTAAGGCTTAATCATCTGTTTTTGGACGCTACTTCGTTCAAGTGGGAAATAGCGAACACTAACCGTCTCGCGTGGCCCAGCTTAGTGTATATAGTGATGGACTGGCTATATTCCTACCTCGTTTGATGTTGTTCTTCTGTATTAACTCAAACTATAATTTTTTTTTCTATTTTTCTGTTTCCATATTTTGTATTTAGGTTGTAGCTAATACTTACCATGACAGTGTTAACTTGAATCTCTTACAATCTGTTCTCTCGAACTTTTCATGCTCTCTGTACTGTGGTTTATCCGAGTTTGTTTTTATATACATGTTGTTTGCGTTTTACATTTCATATCCAAGTTTTGTAAAGCAATTTATTTTTCCTCTCTTTTTTTTTTGTAGATTCCTGATGATGCGTCTATGAAGGCGAAAGCTTGGATGAAATAGAATGGATAACTTTGGACAGCTGGTGTTTGAGCAGCTACCTGATGGTAGAATGATACTGAAAAAGTTAGAGAACAGAAGAAAGAAGATTAATAATTCTAAATATGCTCTCGGATTCAACTTTATGTCCATATATATATATATATATATATATATATATAATATATATATATATATATATATATATATATATATATATATATATATATATATATATATATATATATATATATATATATATATATATATATATATATATATATATATTGGAAAGGATCATAATTTTGCGCGTGAGCAAGATATTCCTATGAGTCCACGGGGAAAATGAAACACGATAAGTTCCCTAGTGCACTTTCGTGTAATTATCACATCATCTGGGGAGATACAAGATAGAAATATAACAGTCAGTTATACAACGAAGAGACCTAGCTAGGACGCCATTTGGTAAACAAGTTTGCCTTACACTTGCTTACCAAATGGCGTCCTAGTTACGTCTCTTCGTTGTATATCAACTGACTGTTATATTTCTCTCTTGTATCCCTCCTGATGATGTGATTATTACACGAAAGTGCACTTGGGAACTTATCGTGTTTCATTTTCCCCGTGGACTCATAGGAAGAGAGAGAGAGAGAGAGAGAGAGAGAGAGAGAGAGAGAGAGAGAGAGAGAGAGAGAGAGAGAGAGAATTTTCGTTTCCAGGAAGATGGAAAGTTTAGTAACCGTAAATAATAGAACAGATGAAATGGAGAGACCACTCGATGAAGGGAGTTGTGTAAATAATCATTTGGTCAGCACACGGGATCATAATTCCTCATCTTGTGTAACCGGATTCCTCGTCTCCGTGAGCGAGGATATCCGGATAACTTGGGTCGACTGTTGACCAAGGGAATTATGCATTCCTGCCTCCCTCCTGCCCCAGTGGAGAGGGGAAAGAAAACGAAGATAAATGCCAGAGAGAAATGATCCAACATAATGAGATGGAATGACGAAGTCAGAGGTAAACATCATCATCTCGCCAGCCAATGAGAGAACAGCTTCGAGAATCATATGAAATTCAACCATTAGTCACACTGGAATATGAGAGTCATTCATCACGTATTAGAATGACGACTACACACATGTAAATTCTACAAAATATATATTTATCAGTTCTCTGAGTATCGATTTTAGTGAGAGATTGGGAACATACTTCATAGACAGAAGAAATGTTTTTCATTATGTTTCATTTCCACATTAGATTGACCGCCAGACGAGACCCACCCGTCATGCACCTCTCCACAGAGTCGTCAATGCTTTGGTTCCTCGTTTACCTTCATGTCCACGAGAGTCAAAACCTGGTTATGACATCTGGAAATGTGTCTCCTGGAAGGCCAGTCTACACCTGACGCTGTTGGGTCACTGGCCACACACACTGGAAGTGGAGACCAGATATGTGACACAGGTGTTCAGTCCCCTGGTCGGGCCAGCGATAGGATCAGTGAGAGAGAGAGAGAGAGAGAGAGAGAGAGAGAGAGAGAGAGAGAGAGAGAGAGAGAGAGAGAGAGAGAGACAGACAGACAGACAAAGGGAGACACGTGGACAGAAGACATAGATAAGAGATAGGAGTAGAGATAACATAAAGAGAGCGAGAGATAAGTCATCAGTCATCAGGACCTACAACCACAACCTTCCCTAAACCTCAGCCCAGAGACAGAGGAGAGCTCCTCCGTCAGGTGTGGGAGTTGTGAACTGTGTTGTGTTGTTGGTTATAACTCAGGATCTGATGTGGATGAAGATTTCCTGTTGGAAAAAGACGCGAGATCATCTTTATAGTGAAGTGGAGCTGTCAGTCACCCTGTTGCTCACCAGGATCAGAATGATGACCTGTGCTGACCTGCCACAAGACTGTGACCCTCAGATCCCAGATAGACTCGTCTTGGGTCATCAGGTCTCCTGTCATCAGTCGTTCTCATGTCCTCAAGTCCCCCACTGGCTGCCAGACGTACAGATACATACCCCTGCCCTCTACCCTCCTTCCCTCACTTCCCTGTGGCGTCTCCCAGCCAACAGCCACCCTGGCTCATGTGAGGGAAGTTCCTGCGGGTTTCCCTCCTCCCCCTCGCTGGCACCAGCACCTCAGGCTATACAAGTGTAAATTCCTCTCACGCCTCAGTGACGGCGGCGCTCTATTTGGACGCGGCGAAGGAGCTAATGCACACGATACACACCACCTGAAGGCAGACTGGCCAAGAAAACCTGCGAGTCAGAGAGGAAAAAATTATTTACTCGTTTAAACACTGAAAGCGACCAAGACCTGCCTTCTCCGGCGTCTTGTGTCTGTGATCAGTGACACTAAGGAACGTTCTGTCACAGTCCGGACCACTCCAAGTCCGGATAACTCCTAGTCCGGATAACTCCAAGTCCGGATAACTCTTAGTCCGGATAATTCCCAATTCGGATAACTCCCAGTCCGGATAACCCCAAGTCCGGGTAACTCCCAATCCGGATAACTCCCAGTCACGATAACTCCCAGTCCGGATAACTCCCAGTCCGGATAACTCCCAGTCCGGATAACTCCAAGTCCGGATAACTCCAAGTCCGGATAACTCCTAGTCCGGATAATTCCTGACTTTAGCCCATGTCTACACAAGCTGGGAATATACAGAGCGGAGAGCTGGCCTCCATGATTGTATCGCCTCTGTAGCCTTCATCCGCTCCACACCTGCCTCCCTCCCCACGCGTCCCCACACAACCCATCTCTGACCCGTCTGTTGCCTCTCCCTCAACACCACACCTCGCCACATTAACCCAGTGCCTGCAACAACCCAAGATAATGGAGGAGGGACAAAGTCGGTAGTGAGATGTGTTACACACACACACACACACACACACACACACACACACACACACACGTCATAGGATACCCATGTCCTCAGTATGGACGCAGGAGACAGGCCTCTGTGGCTTATTCCAGGAACCTCTCATGTGACTGCTGCCTGCATGGCAGTTGCCTCTGGAAAGCGGCCGAAGAAAACACCTGCTGAATCATAGAGGAAATCCTGGACGAAACAAGCGGTCCACTGTTACACTGGTTCCCCTCGGTCCAGTGTTACACTGGTTCCCCTCGGTCCAGTGTTACACTGGTTCCCCTCGGTCCAGTGTTACACTGGTTCCCCTCGGTCCAGTGTTACACTGGTTCCCCTCGGCTGACTTGGTCTATTGCGTTCTTGTTCTCGATCTTGATCCTTCCCAGGGTCGGCCGAACCTCAGGCCTCGGTTTTGTCCCCCAGTCTCCAGCACCACACAGGACCCTCCCAGACACGGGGCGCCTCCCCACCCCACTATCTGTGTTGTCCAGACCTCGACACTAACACTGGTCCAGCAACGACCCAGAAGAGGGGCACGTAGAACACCTCCTCCGTCAGGCACGTAGAAAACCCGTCCGTCAGGCACGTAGAACACCCCTTCCGTCAGGCACGTAGAACACCCCGTCCGTCAGGCACGTAGAACACCTCCTCCGTCAGGCACGTAGAACACCTCCTCCGTCAGGCACGTAGAACACCCCCTCCGTCAGGCACGTAGAACACCCCCTCCGTCAGGCACGTAGAACACCTCCTCCGTCAGGCACGTAGAACACCCCCTCCGTCAGGCGCGTAGAACACCCCCTCCGTCAGGCACGTAGAACACCTCCTCCGTCAGGCACGAAGAACACCTCCTCCGTCAGGCGCATAGAACACCTCCGTCAGGCACGTAGAACACCTCCTCCGTCAGGTAGAACCATCGTTCCTACAGTATACTTCATGTAGAACTACCTGGTGTGTCTTGTGATTCAGCATGTGGCATGTTAGAAACGCCAGGTCCCCTGCCCGAGAGGCCTCAGGAACAGGCGTGGTTGAATATGAAGTGAAGAGATTAGTGTCGGAGGAGGAGGAGGAGGAGGACGCGGGATATATATACCTCTATTCCCGCAACAATAACTTGTGCTCTATGCTCGACAGAGACAAAAGAATCGCCCGAGGAGAGAGACAGTAATGGCCTAACAAGAGGGAACCGAATAAGATCATTTTTATGCGTTAGTCTAGTTGGCGTCGTTAAAGTGCCGTAATTATCGTTTTAGAGACGGAAGTTAGTGAAGGAGGTGCTGTGAGTAATGAGACGCTCACATGGTGTGGTCAGATTAACCACTGGAAGGCGAAGGATGAAAGATAAGAATAAAAAAATTCCATTGTGTTGGTAGAGTAGCCACGACGGCCTGGGATACAAGCACGGGAGTTGATGGTTTGCTTCAGGCTGTGAGCTGTGGAGATGTGAGGCTTCCTTGCTCTCATAACCTCCCCCTCACCACCATCTGTGAGGGATGATTGCAACCTCTCCTTTTTGGTGTACGTGGAAGTCTTCCACGTACATGTGAGGCTTCCTTGCTCCCATAACCTCCCCTCACCCCCATCTGTGAGGGATGATTGCAACCTCTCCTTTTTGGTGTACGTGGACGTCTCCCACGTACAGGACCTCAGCTCAAAGAAAAGAGGTTGTCACGACCTGATAACAGGTATTTATAGACAGACGCGGAATGCTACGAAGTTTGTATAGTACAGCAAGAGATGAGACGGAGGGGAAGTTGTAGTTTGGAGATGAATTTGAAGCCAATTGACAACACTGGAGGTTTCAATGTCCTCGAGGCGTGCAGCTAGCGAGGTTTGCTTTGGAATATGAACAGTTCCTGTGGATGTGTGGTCCCTGACTCACTGGAAAATGGAATACCTCCCTGATTGCATCTGTGACTGGCGGCTGCGCCACGTACCTCGGCAGGGAAGGCGTAGTTAGCGATAGTGTGCTCGGAGCCCTGCAGGTCCCGCTCACCGAAGTGGAGACGCAGGTGGCTGACGGTGTAAGTGTAGGAGAGCGGACCTCCCGACAGGTTCACTGGAGGACCTGACGAAGGCTTCACCCGCCACTCCAGACTGTGACCTGTGTTGACCAGCATCCCATGGGCCTGTGTGGGGGAGAGTAGGGGCGCTTTAGTGGTGACCTGAGACCTGTAGTGTTGACCAGCATCCCCTGCACCTGTGTGGGGGTAATTAGGAACGGTTTAGTGGTGACCTGAGACCTGTAGTGTCGAACAGCAACTACCTGTAAAAGGGAGAGTGTTGGAGTAGTTACGTCAACCTTTGAACCTGACCTGTTACTGTGGGACCTGTACTGCTGACCTGTACCCACCTTCCACACCAGCAGACGGGGTAAAGCCAGGGGTTAAGAACATGGAATATATCCTGGGGAAAATGACCCACAGTACAGTTAATACCATCAACAATTTCAAAACGTCTCCACCAGGGAAGCCTCAGACAACTTTCTATAGTCATGTTATTTAGATTAGCATTGACGTCCATCTATATACAACATGGACGACTGAACAAGTAATTATGATTAATGTAATTTTGTACCTCTAATTGAATTACACCATTAGCAGTTTGGCAGCTGATAATATTTGCATGTATACAAATTTCGTTTTAGGGAGAGAGAGAGAGAGAGAGAGAGAGAGAGAGAGAGAGAGAGAGAGAGAGAGAGAGAGAGAGAGAAAAAATTCTGTAATTGCTATTATTCTTGGTATTCTTCACTAGCAAGGCTTTCTGATGTCGGGAATTAATAATTGTTTTTGCATTAGATATTTGTTAATGAATTGAAAAATAGATGCAAAAGATTAGAAGTATATAAGAAGATATGACGTCATGATTTTTTCCGAAGAAGATCACGGAAAACAAAGGAATAATTGAAATATATTTCAAGGATAAGGGAAGTTCAAAGGGCATTATTAAAAAGTTTGTTCTAGATTACTTATTGAAATGAAAATGAAGATATCCTTATAATCATCTACCATATATATATATATATATATATATATATATATATATATATATATATATATATATATATATATATATATATATATATATATATTTCTCTGTTGTGTCTCCCCTGATGATGTGATTATTACACGAAAGTTCACTTGGGAACTTATCGTGTTTCACTTTCCCCGTGGACTCATAGGAATGTTATATATATATATATGTAGAGGAGAGCGACCCCCGACGTTCACTGAGACCTGACGGCTTCACCGCCACTCAGGAACCTGTGAAGATCTCAGCATCCCATGGCCTGTTGGGGAAGTAGGGCGCATTTGGGTGACCTAAGTAGGTTGAACCAGAGCTGCACCTTGTGGGGTATTAGACGGTTAGTGGTGCCTGAGACCTTCATGTCGAACATCAATAGTAAAAAGAAAGTGTGAATAGTAATTGAACCGACTTTCGTGCCGACTCGACCTACCCACCTTTAAGCCTCACACACGTGGTAAGCCGGTAAGAACATGAATATATGGAAAATGACCAACAGTACAGTTAATACATCACAATTAAAAGTCTACCAGAAGTAGACAACTTTCTATAGTCATTTATTTAGATTAGATTGATCATCTATATACAACATGACGATAAAAGTATATATTATAATTATATTTTACTTAATTGATATATACAATTACATTATTTGCATTATATATTATACAACTTTGTCGCGTCTCGCGAGCGAGGCAGAGCAAGGAGAAAAGACGAAGAGAAAAGGAAACAGAAAAAAACTCTGTAATTCAATACGATTCCACTACACGCACTGATCGACATTAATATATTACTTTTGCAAGTTTTGTATGAATTAAATAATAAAAAAATATATAAAAATATGACGTATGATTTTTCAAAAGATCAGAAAAATAAGATAAATTGATATATATATCCGGGGATAGGGAAGTTCAAAGCATAAAACAGTCTGTCCCCGCTACTTCTTGCGATCGCAAAGAAGATCCTAAAATCAGGACCAGTAGGATTATGGGGAAATTCTCTATTTCCTTTTTTTTTTCAAAAAAAAAAAATAATAGGTCTCTGTGTGTACATCCCCTCATAGTAAGCCCAAGTTCCTTGGAACTTACGTGTTTCCACTCCCCGACTATAAATGTATATATATATATATAATATATATATATATATATATATATATATATATATATATATATATATATGTATATATATATATATGCTTATTATTTCCTTCCTACCCTGAAGTCCACTCTATATTTATGAAACTCCCTCAGCATCACCCTGTCAATCACCATTCCTCCTTACAACTTACCAGGAATACTCAACCAACTTATTAAGTCAAGACCACATCCGGAGCCGTGAGCGGCGGTGTCGGTAACTGATGATTACGTATCTCGTTAATGAGGAAGACCACAAGTCTGTAAATTGTGAATTACTTGGGCGAGGAAATGGACGGGTCGTCACTTGAGTGAGTGTTTGTGTGTGTGTGTGTGTTTACATGTGTTAGTTCAAGTGAGAGAGAAAGAGAAAGTGTGAGAAAAGGAAGGAACGAAAATTGAGTGCGTTTTTATGTTAAAGATTATATATATGAATAAATTTATATATATATATATATATATATATATATATATATATATATATATATATATATATATATATATATATAAAAGATGGTTTTGAGAAAAAATAATAATAATCTCATGGTTCTCAAAGCTGACAGACACCTTGGCAGTGGTTTCATAACAGCAGAAAAATGATTCACTGCAATTGTGGTGTGAACCAAGAAAACAGCATCTATGTTTCACAGTATTAATAGATTACCCAGAGCGTTACGTTCCTGTAATGTTATCGGTTTTCGCCTCCGGTTGCAAAGTGATTCAAGCAATGTTCTCTCTCTGTTGCCAACGATATAGTTATCCAGGTGATGTGTACCGTTGGGTGAATGATTTTGGTGAAAAGGTTGAAGTGAACAGAGTCTTCTGAAGTTTTACGAGGTCGAAACATTCATTTCGTACAGACTGGTGATGTATGGACACAGTCTGAATCATTTTTTTTTTTAATGTAATAGGAATGTAAAAGAGCTTACTAGAGAGAGTGCTTACATGAAGAGTGATATAGGAGAAAAATATTGATGATAGTTTTCTTATATTCGACTTATTTTCATGCTTTCATGTGAGAATTTAGAAGCTATCACTAGTGGTACACTCTCAAGTGAAACTCCCCTGGTTACAAAAAACAGAACTTGCATCAATTTCTCAACTATCTTGCGAAGTCTATACAAGAATAAGGCTTCATATACAACAAAAGGTAATTCTCTTTTTTTTTCGAATAAATCTAAACACATATATTTGCCCTTTGAAAGCGATTCCGATTACATTTTCATATAGATTATAAAGATTCACACTTTCAAGGCTCATGTCTTGGATAATTAATTTATCTCTGACATCATCCCACACATTCTATTGGGTCCCATTGAATTAGAGATGTAGTTAAGTAACTACATCTATGGACATCAGAGAAACAGACATTTGGACGTACAGGAAAAAGAACATACTCGTAAAGTAATTTTCCAAAGCATGAACTCAAATTTGGCAGTTAGGAAAATAGTTTACCGTGAAATGTGTTCTACATATTCAGAAATCTTTTCAGAATGAACCTGATGAGAAAATTGTTGAATTACTTTTGGTATTCTTTTGAGTATATATATATATATATATATATATATATATATATATATATATATATATATATATATATATATATATATTTATATATATGCCCTTGATAGCCGTTTCCAGCCTAAGCTATGACGGGAAATAGCAGCAAGAATAACACACACTCACACACACACACTCACACACACACACACACACACACACCAGCCAGAGCCTGGCACTTCTTTCTTGCCTAGCTTCGAATTAAGGATAGACATCTGCGTTGTGTGTCGCACCCAGGATTCGAACCACTGTTGGATCGACCTTGGGCGAAGCCGTAATAAATCATAGTCAGTAACGCTAACCACTGCATGACGGAGGCATGAAAGTTCCTGCACGAACAGGAGTTTGTGCATGTGTTATTTTTGTTGCGTGTGTCTATTGCACATCAGTTTAATTCACTTATTCCGTATTACATGACCCTGGTGGTGAGAGGTATACAGTGAGTGTGTGTGTGTGCGTGCGTGCGTGTGTGTGTGTGTGTGTGTGTGTGTGTGTGTGTGTGTGTGTGTGCATGTCTGTGAGGCACCGTTCGTGCAGAACACATTATCTACGACGTTATCATTAGCAAACATATCACAGCTTTCCATGTGGGTAGTGGTTGTTAAGGACATTTTGGTGGAAATAAAACCAAGCGATGATGAATCATGTACACACACACACACTCACGCGAGTGTGAGCACATGCACACACACTCACGCGAGTGTGAACACATGCACACACACACGCGAGTGTGAGTGTATGCTCACACTTATGCATGTATACGTCTGGGTGGAGTGTGTGGTGAGTACAAGTGTTGTGGTCAGGGTGTGACTCATGTATACGTCTGGATGGAGTGTGTGGTGAGTACAAGTGCTGTGGTCAGGGTGTGACTCATGTATACGTCTGGGTGGAGTGTGTGGTGAGTACAAGTGCTGTGGTCAGGGTGTGACTCATGTATACGTCTGGGTGGAGTGTGTGGTGAGTACAAGTGCTGTGGTCAGGGTGTGACTCATGTATACGTCTGGGTGGAGTGTGTGGTGAGTACAAGTGCTGTGGTCAGGGTGTGACTCATGTTAAACGTCTGGGTGGAGTGTGTGGTGAGTACAAGTGCTGTGGTCAGGGTGTGACTCATGTATACGTCTGGGTGGAGTGTGTGGTGAGTACAAGTGCTGTGGTCAGGGTGTGACTCATGTATACGTCTGGGTGGAGTGTGTGGTGAGTACAAGTGCTGTGGTCAGGGTGTGACTCATGTATACGTCTGGTGGAGTGTGTGGGTGAGTACAAGTGCTGTGGTCAGGGTGTGACTCATGTACACGTCTGGGTGGAGTGTGTGGTGAGTACAAGTGTTGTGGTCAGGGTGTGACTCATGTACACGTCTGGGTGGAGTGTGTGGTGAGTACAAGTGCTGTGGTCAGGGTGTGACTCATGTACACGTCTGGGTGGAGTGTGTGGTGAGTACAAGTGCTGTAGTCAGGGTGTGACTCATGTATACGTCTGGGTGGAGTGTGTGGTGAGTACAAGTGCTGTGGTCAGGGTGTGACTCATGTATACGTCTGGGTGGAGTGTGTGGTGAGTACAAGTGTTGTGGTCAGGGTGTGACTCATGTACACGTCTGGGTGGAGTGTGTGGTGAGTACAAGTGCTGTGGTCAGGGTGTGACTCATGTACACGTCTGGGTGGAGTGTGTGGTGAGTACAAGTGCTGTGGTCAGGGTGTGACTCATGTACACGTCTGGGTGGAGTGTGTGGTGAGTACAAGTGCTGTGGTCAGGGTGTGACTCATGTACACGTCCTGGGTGGAGTGTGTGGTGAGTACAAGTGCTGTGGTCAGGTGTGACTCATGTACACGTCTGGGTGGAGTGTGTGGTGAGTACAAGTGCTGTGGTCAGGGTGTGACTCATGTACACGTCTGGGTGGAGTGTGGTGAGTACAAGTGCTGTGGTCAGGGTGTGACTCATGTACACGTCTGGTGGAGTGTGTGGTGAGTACAAGTGCTGTAGTCAGGGTGTGACTCATGTACACGTCTGGGTGGAGTGTGTGGTGAGTACAAGTGCTGTGGTCAGGGTGTGACTCAGCTGTAACACGCAGCTCCATGTTGTGAGTGTTTGTATATATCACACACACGGTTACTTCTGTGGCCTGAGGAAGACACGTGGTATATGTTGTGACCTGCAGGCCAGCTCACCAGACCAGCCAGCTCACCAGACCAGCCAGCTCACCAGAGTGGCCAGCTCACCAGACCAGCCAGCTCACCAGACTAGCCAGCTCACCAGACCAGCCAGCTCACCAGACCAGCCAGCTCACCAGACCAGCCAGCTCACCAGACCAGCCAGCTCACCAAAGTGACCAGCTCACCAGAGTGACCAGCTCACCAGACCAGCCAGCTCACCAAAGTGACCAGCTCACCAGAGTGGCCAGCTCACCAGAGCAGCCAGCTCACCAGAGTAGCCAGCTCACCAGAGTGGCCAGCTCACCAGAGTGGCCAGCTCACCAGAGTGGCCAGCTCACCAGACCAGCCAGCTCACCAGAGTACCCAGCTCACCAGAGTGGCCAGCTCACCAGAGTGGCCAGCTCACCAGAGTGGCCAGCTCACCAGAGTGTCCAGCTCACCAGAGTGGCCAGCTCACCAGAGTGACCAGCTCACCAGGGTGGCCAGCTCACCAGAGTGGCCAGCTCACCAGAGTGGCCAGCTCACCAGACCAGCCAGCTCACCAGAGTACCCAGCTCACCAGAGTGGCCAGCTCACCAGAGTGGCCAGCTCACCAGAGTGTCCAGCTCACCAGAGTGGCCAGCTCACCAGAGTGACCAGCTCACCAGGGTGACCAGCTCACCAGAGCAGCCAGCTCACCAGAGTGACCAGCTCACCAGAGTGGCCAGCTCACCAGAGTGGCCAGCTCACCAGGGTGGCCAGCTCACCAGAGTGGCCAGCTCACCAGAGTGGCCAGCTCACCAGAGTGGCCAGCTCACCAGAGCAGCCAGCTCAAAAGAGTGGCCAGCTCACCAGAGTGGCCAGCTCACCAGAGTGGCCAGCTCACCAGAGTGGCCAGCTCACCAGAGTGACCAGCTCAAAAGAGTGGCCAGCTCACTAGAGTGGCCAGCTCACCAGAGTGACCAGCTCACCAGAGTGGCCAGCTCACCAGGGTGGCCAGCTCACCAGAGTGGCCAGCTCACCAGAGTGGCCAGCTCACCAGAGTGACCAGCTCAAAAGAGTGGCCAGCTCACTAGAGTGGCCAGCTCACCAGAGCAGCCAGCTCAAAAGAGTGGCCAGCTCACCAGAGTGGCCAGCTCACCAGACCAGCCAGCTCAAAAGAGTGGCCAGCTCACCAGAGTGGCCAGCTCACCAGAGTGGCCAGCTCACCAGAGTGACCAGCTCACCAGAGTGGCCAGCTCACCAGACCAGCCAGCTCACCAGAGTGGCCAGCTCACCAGAGTGGCCAGCTCACCAGACCAGCCAGCTCACCAGAGTGACCAGCTCACCAGAGTGGCCAGCTCACCAGACCAGCCAGCTCACCAGAGTGACCAGCTCACCAGAGTGGCCAGCTCACTAGAGTGTCCAGCTCACCAGAGTGGCCAGCTCACTAGAGTGTCCAGCTCACCAGAGTGGCCAGCTCACTAGAGTGTCCAGCTCACCAGAGTGGCCAGCTCACTAGAGTGGCCAGCTCACCAGAGCAGCCAGCTCAAAAGAGTGGCCAGCTCACCAGAGTGTCCAGCTCACCAGACCAGCCAGCTCACCAGAGTGGCCAGCTCACCAGAGCAGCCAGCTCACCAGAGTGACCAGCTCACCAGAGCAGCCAGCTCACCAGAGCAGCCAGCTCACCAGAGTGACCAGCTCACCAGAGTGGCCAGCTCACCAGACCAGCCAGCTCACCAGAGTGACCAGCTCACCAGAGTGGCCAGCTCACCAGAGTGGCCAGCTCACCAGAGTGGCCAGCTCACCAGAGTGACCAGCTCACCGGAGCAGCCAGCTCACCAGAGTGACCAGCTCACCAGAGTGACCAGCTCACCAGAGTGACCAGCTCATCAGAGCAGCCAGCTCAGCGGAGGTACTTAAGCTTGAGCTCACTAGCAACGTGGTGGAGCCAGTGACCTCCAGCCTCCAACTCAGCCACCGTCTCCACCCAGCAGGAGACTCAGGAGAGACGTGGTGGGAAATAAGATGACGAAAACATGAGAGGAGATGTTTATGGGGCGCGCGACCCGCCTCAAGTGGTGCCAGCTGTTCCCCATCTCCAACTCCTGCATCACTTGTGGTTAAGAATTAGCAAAACAGTAAACTTTGCAGCGTTTTGATAAACATAGCCTGGAGCAGCCCACCACTCACCCCAGACTTACGACACACACACACACACACACACACACACACACTCACCCCAGACTTACGACACACACACACACACACACACACACACACACACACACACGTTCCGGTTGCTGCAGCGATTTCCATGCATGTTAAGATGTCGACGTAGACAGAGCCAATCTGTAGACAAACGCACGAGGGAATAGAATCTTTCTCGTTCAAATGGCGCAGTGTATCCGAATCGTCGGTCAGGAGGATGGCCTGGGTTTAGTTCAAGCTGTTGTGGAGATGCACCTCTGCCAACAACACGGTTTTAGATACGTAACAGGTGTATCATGAAATATCAGAAGTAAATACCGAGTGTAACCTTTTCATGTCTGTTCCTGGCGCTACCTCGCTTATGCGGGAAATGGCGAATAAATATGAAAAAAGAAGAAGAAAGGGAAAAGGAGAGAGGTAAGAGAGCCTTATAAGATAAGGGAAAGTACAGGAAAACGCATACATTGTTAGACACACTTTAATAAATACAAACAGAAACACACACACACACACACACACACACACACACACACACACACACACACACACATTCCAGCGTTTATCAAAGAGCCTCATAGACTGGTATACATTCTGACAGGAGCGACAACACTATGGTACCATACACTCTGTGGTCCTACATCAATACACAATGACCCTGGACATCTGCCGCATATCTGGTCCTATGTAAACACGGCCCACTCAACACTGTCACATCCCTGGATAATACGTATTTGGTCTCTGATTATATATGATATCATCAAATCATTCAGGAGTATGCTCGTTTTCTTTAACCTTGAATTAATATTAGGTTACGAATTCGTTGTCTATATTCTCAAACTATTAACGTATCAAAGGCGATATTCTAAGTCTTTTACTCACGGGAATAAGTATTTCTTAACCCGTATTTAAATCATCACCCGTTAAGATGCGAATTAATAATCATTGCTCACTTAACCTTATACCTTCACCATATATTGGGGGGCAAAGCAATATAAGATGAGGTGTTAAGTACTGTCTCTACTTAAGGGATCAAGCGATGCTCACGCCATCCACATGAATGTTAAAGCGATCCACTCCAATGTAAGAGGGTCAGTAATACTGGTGAACCTCTTTAGGACGATCAAGCGATGCTCACGCCATCCACATGAATGTTAAAGCGATCCACTCCAATGTAAGAGGGCCAGCAATACTGGTGAACCTCTTTAGGACGTATGTGTATAACTCGATATATCTAGGGCTCATTCGGTAGCTAACAGCTACAACTCTATTAATGATGAGATGTCTGAGTGTTTATCACAACCGAAATGGGGACGACCAGACCCGGGGTGTTGGTCAAACACAACACAGATAGTCTTGAGCTCAGTACGTAAGGCACGATGAACAGTAACTTGGTAATATAAGCCCCACTTTGGCTGTGGCGGCGACGCTTCCCAGCGCATCACCTCGCTGGAGAACACTTCAGGTGCGCCAGGGTTAAGACTCCGGCCTCACATCAGATCGCTGGGCTTAAAAGACGTAGGATAATGCCACCTCAACGTGTAATGATATTTTTTTTTTGTTAGCTTAACTTTCATCTGCTGTTCCCCTTTCCCCATCTCTCTCTCTCTCTCTCTCTCTCTCTCTCTCTCTCTCTCTCTCTCTCTCTCTCTCTCTCTCTCTCTCTCTCTCTCTCTCTCTCTCTCTCTCTCTCTCTCTCGTATTCTCCAGCCTCATAATCTCTCCCTTTTTATCCTGTTTCTCCTTGGTCGTATGTGATGACAACGTATGTGTGAAAGTAAAATATGAAAGAGAATTCTCGTCTTTTGTCTGGTGCTCCGGAGAGGTCAGAGCTGGGGGGGGTAAGTTTACCAGAGAGGTTAAGTTTTCGCCAGGGGTAAGTTTGTGTGAGAGGAAAGTTTACCTGTGGAAGGAGAGTATACCCAGGGGCAGAGAGGAGGAAGTTTACATCACAGTAGGAGTTTACAGGAAGGGTGGATGAACGCGTCGTGTTGTTATAGTTTACGTGAGAGTGATATTCAAGGAAGAATGAGTTTACAAAATGGGGACTCGTTCCAGTTGTGGTAAGGGAGTTGACTTGTGTCTCGACCTACATCATTTTTTCTAAGTAGACTAGTGACCTGGGAATAATGTTAAACATATGCCTGTGAAACATTGTAAATTCTAGACTGATGCAAGTGTGGGAAATGGGCAACAGAGAGGGGCAAACACACCTTAAAGTTACTAGTGACCCCCCCAAAAAAATATGAAAATTTATTTTGTTTGTACTGCTTATCTGCAAAACGTTAAAGTCCCATTCTTTGATTTTGAATTATGTTGAAGGCAATCTGGGTATAAGTATCGTAGGTGATCAGGGCAACTGAAGTATGTAGATAGAAAAATGATGTAAAATGTAGCGAGCGTGAAGGAAGACAGCGTCTAGCATGGCACACACACACTACTTGCCTATATAGACCCTTTCGTCTTGCTCGTATCTACAACTCCCCCCAGCCATAGATCTTGCGTCCGTCCTTTAAATTCAGTGGTGGCGCTTCTCTGCTCACACATCTATTAACCTAAACCCATTTTGCTCTCACACCCAAGCGACGGTCACACTTTTTCCTCAACTTCACCGATACATTAAGAGAAAAATATACTTTCTTCCACTCTTTAGTACCCAGAACTTTCAGTCCCACAGCCTCTTTTCTTTTCAAACTTATTTCCCCAGTTAATGTTGAGTCTCCCGCATGTTGACAACATCCACATCCCACATTTCCTTCCCCAGGAACAGTGTATCAACATCCACATCCCACATTTCCTTCCCCAGGAACATTGTATCTCAGCTCCGCTCCACAACCGTGAGTCGGTCAGTAGCCTGGTGCACCTCACCCAGGCAGGAGGAGGAGGAGGAGGTCCCTCACAAACCCTGGCACCATAACACGTCGTCCTGATCTCTCACCAGCAAAGCCTCACCGAAGACTCCCTTGTGAAGCCTGAACCATTGTCGTAATATACTGCCTGAGCTTTGACCTGTCCCTCCCTTCACACAATGCTTTCCCAGTATACTGTATAACTGTCTCCTCTCTACTGTATATATACACTACTACACTTCCAGAGTGTATTTACTTTGTCTTCCAGGTCTACAGCTCATGTCACCACCCAGGGAGGGACTAAGTCCCTCACAGCCTTGTGTCTGCACCATGTCCCTCCTCACCACCTCAACCTCACAACCTTACCTTCTGGCCTCACCGACAGACACACTACTCTATATAAACCCCCAACCCAACAGTCCTGGAATACATCACAGTATGACCCATTCAGATCCCTCATGCTCGGCAGCCTATACTTCGTTCCTTCCTGTGTATAACACAGACACCCTCGCCCGTCCACACTGTGAGGTCCTCCACCCTGCCACACTTGCTGTATTTCACCCACTGTGTCATCATCCACTGTGGCCTCACTCCTACCCAATACCCTCCACAAGTCTGATAACATTTCCTCCTATTCTTGCCACATGACAAGAGGGAAATGTTGCTCCTCTACTCTCAAACTTTCCGTAAAATCTGATGTAACTTGTCTGTCTTTGGTGGATAAACATACCTGATATTATCATTATTATTATTATTATTATTATTATTATTATTATTATTATTATTATTATTATTATTATTTTGTTATTATTATCATTATCATTATTTTTATTATTGTTATTATCATTACTATTATTATCATCATTATTATTATCATTATTGTTGTTATTACTACTATTGTTATCATTACCATTATTATTATTATTATTTTTTTTTTTTTTTTTTTTTTTTTTTATATACTTTGTCGCTGTCTCCCGCGTTTGCGAGGTAGCGCAAGGAAACAGACGAAAGAAATGGCCCAACCCCCCCCCCCATACACATGTACATACACACGTCCACACACGCAAATATACATACATACATACATACATTATTATTATTATTATTATTATTATTATTATTAGTAGTAGTAGTAGTAGTAGTAGTAGTAGTAGTAGTAGTAGTAGTAGTAGCATCATTATTATCATTGTTATTATTATTAACATTATTATCATCATAATTATGATTATTTGTATTATCATTAGTGTTATCATGTATATAATATTCTGTTAAAATGACCGGTTAACTATTTTCTTATCAGATTCTTTCTTAAGTTGTCTAACTTCTCCTCTCACAGGGCTAGGGAGGTTGTATAGGGTACCTGTTAGAGTTATCTCCATGTATCTGATATGAATCCATCAAATCATCTTCAGGAGCGTGTGGAGAGGTCGGTGGAGCAGCTGGGAATGACTGTGGGTAGCTGGGTGAGGCTGGGGGGGTAATACCAGTAAGCGGATGTGAAAGTAGCGCGCTGCGAGCTCATTGGTTGTTACGCAAGCCTAAGGTGTGTTGCTGTGGTATCCTGTCTTAAAATGTGTTCTGGTTGGTGAGTTTTGGGTGTTGTTCCTTAATGATTAGTGGGTCCACGATGCACAGGCGTCTTGTGTCTTGTTCATGGTGTAGTATCCTTGTAGATGTGCAGGCGTCTTGTGTCTTGCTCGTGGCGTAGTATCCTTGTAGATGTGCAGGCGTCTTGTGTCTTGTTCATGGTGTAGTATCCTTGTAGATGTGCAGGCGTCTTGTGTCTTGTTCATGGTGTAGTATCCTTGTAGATGTGCAGGCGTCTTGTGTCTTGTTCATGACGTAGTATCCTTGTAGATGTGCAAGCGTCTTGTGTCTTGTTCATGACGTAGTATCCTTGTAGATGTGCAGGTGTCTTGTGTCTTGTTCATGGCGTAGTATCCTTGTAGATGTGCAGGCGTCTTGTCTTGTTCATGGCGTAGTATCCTTGTAGATGTGCAGGCGTCTTGTGTCTTGTTCATGGCGTAGTATCCTTGTAGATGTGCAGGCGTCTTGTGTCTTGTTCATGGCGTAGTATCCTTGTAGATGTGCAGGCGTCTTGTGTCTTGTTCATGGCGTAGTATCCTTGTAGATGTGCAGGCGTCTTGTGTCTTGTTCATGGCGTCGTATCCTTGTAGATGTGCAGGCGTCTTGTGTCTTGTTCATGGCGTCGTATCCTTGTAGATGTGCAGGCGTCTTGTGTCTTGTTCATGGCGTAGTATCCTTGTAGATGTACAGGCGTCTTGTGTCTTGTTCATGACGTAGTATCCTTGTAGATGTGCAGGCGTCTTGTGTCTTGTTCATGGCGTAGTATCCTTGTAGATGTGCAGGCGTCTTGTGTCTTGTTCATGGCGTAGTATCCTTGTAGATGTGCAGGCGTCTTGTGTCTTGTTCATGACGTAGTATCCTTGTAGATGTGCAGGCGTCTTGTGTCTTGTTCATGGCGTCGTATCCTTGTAGACTTAACATTCGTCTCTCGTGTGAGGGCAGTGTTGTTGTGCATCTTGGTGACATGTAGTTTGATGGAGCCATCTTGCAGGTGTAGGGCGAGTCTTCTTCTGGATAGTGTCCAGGTTGTGCTGCCCACGTACATATGTCATGTTAGTAAGCAGCTCACATTCTCATTATTGACATCTGAGATCATAAACCACTTTGGATTCTTGTAATGTTGTCTTGTGTTATGTATAACTGGTTGCTCATGATAAGGTTCCTTGTTTTGTAATTTACAACTCGCTTGACTTTATAGCATTTCAGCGTAGCTCTAATGTTTTTTTTTTTTTTGAAACTTTACAATTTACTACATGGTTCACGAAAGAAACCTACCTCATCGGGTGTAAACTTTTCACAAAGTTTCAACACCCATTGGAACACAGACACACACAGACCTGTAATGGTATGTGTGTGTGTGTGTGTGTTGTGCTATTTATCTAGTTGTTTCATTATATGCACATACCTCCGGCTTACAGTCACTCTTACTAATAGTCTCAGGCAATGTGTGTCGACGTGAGAACATTGGTTCTGGTAAACTGTCTTAACGAGCAGTCCACAGACATGGTTATTTTAGATTTACAGATCTGTCATTGTTTCGCTGAAGTAAATTACGTCACAGTTCCGCACGTTTTCTCTGGTGATTTTTGTTTAAAAGAAAATGTGGCTTAGGTACGATAAATTTGACATTCTGTTATTCATAGAAGTTTTATTGACTAGGATGTTTATCATTATATTTTAGGTATTACATTAGAATTTCACAAAGTATTGATCACCAAGTAGGCTTAAAATTGATCAGATACCTTGTTTTATGATACATTTATTTATCCATAATTACCCCAGGAGAAATTTCTACGAATGAGTCCTGATGTTACCTAAGACCTTTATCATATGCTCCTGCTGCCTCCGTCAGTGCTGCTATCAGTAGCAGGGAAAGGTATGCTCCTTCAAGAGTGAGAAGTCCTTTGACGACACTCTACTCCCAGCGTTACAGCCATTGCAAGTGTGACATTTCACTCGTGATGTAACCTCAACCAGGCGAAGAAAAAATACTGCCCATGTATTTCCAGCGTGTCGTAGAAGGCGACTTAGGGTGGGAGCAGGTGGCCAAGGGGAATGATTTTTTACCCTCCATGGCTCAGCCATCTGTTCTTGTCGCTACCTCGTTCATGTGCGGGAAATGGCGAGCATATATAAATATATAGGGACAAAAGCCCACATTAAGGCCGTGCCTTCACTGAAAAATTAAGAGGCTAATGAAGTGGGTAAAGAAGGGACGAGGAAAAGAGCTTTGGAGGAAGTAAAAAAGAATATATATATATATATATATATATATATATATATATATATATATATATATATATATATATATATATCCCTGGGGATAGGGGATTAAGAATACTTCCCACGTATTCCCTGCGTGTCGTAGAAGGCGACTAAAAGGGGAGGGAGCGGGGGGCTGGAAATCCTCCCCTCTCGTTTTTTTTTTTTTTAATTTTCCAAAAGAAGGAACAGAGGGGACCAGGTGAGGATATTCCAAAAAAGGCCCAGTCCTCTGTTCTTAACGCTACCTCGCTAACGCGGGAAATGGCGAATAGTTTAAAAGAAAGAAAAAAAAAATTATATATATATATATATATATATATATATATATATATATATATATATATATATATATATATATATTCGCTACCGCATGAGTGAGGTAGCTAAGTCTTAGAAGATAGATGATCCTCCTTTGGCTCTTCGTTCCTGTTTAGAGCGTATTACAGGATAAGAGAGAGAGAGAGAGAGAGAGAGAGAGAGAGAGAGAGAGAGAGAGAGAGAGAGAGAGAGAGAGAGAGATTCATGTAAAATCTACGCAAGGTTGAGCATCATAGGGTTCTCTGTATGAATGTATGATCAAAATAAATCGTGAGGTTCTACGGTCCATGTGAGCAACAGGCAACATATAGATGGCGCCGTTGTTGTGGCGTATGTCGTCTGCTGGACTGAAAGTTTCGCTACTCTCTTAAGCATTGGTCATGTTATATGCTCCTTCAACTTCGCGAAATTTATGAAGTTGTATTTTATAAGAATGTTCAATTCAGCACGATACCGCCTGGCCAAAGAGGATTCGAACGGTGTTGTCCAACTTGATAAGAGCAAGGTAGTCCATCTCCCTACACTGGCTGATGATATTACCAAAACGACTCAATATTTAAAGTCAAAATTTCTTAATAACTAAAGGGCTCCCTAATCTTTGTGATTCACCCTAGATAATATCAAATATAAACCATCCCTGTTGGTTAAAAGCATTAGTCTATGCATGCTTCACATGAGGCTTGAAAACGTGAAATGATTCGATACATATTCACTGAACTGACAACTCCGTCCCCAATCTGTTGCCGTCAGTTTTCTTCCATTTATATTCTCATTCCTGAGTTGGACTGTTGTCACGAGGTGGTGTTCGCATTTTTATTTTACTCGTTAACCGTGGTATTAGGACTTGTAAAAGGCCCGAGTGGCATGAGGTACAATGCAGAACAACACTGTTGAAATGGTGATCGGTATAGCGTTGTTACGGTTAAGACAATGACCGCATCCGGTAGTTGTGCAATACGAGAAGTTAAATCGGTTGTGCATCGTAGCCATCTTCGTACAACCGGGTTTTGCCAGTGTGTCAGAAACGCTGGAGCTTCTCTCGTCTGTGTTTGAACTCCTAGTGAACACAGGAATAGTGTGACTTGTATTCTAAGCTTAGCATAGAAAAAGAGACTGTCCCTAAAACGCCCTGAAAACTTACTTACACTAGTTTTAAACGAGGAGTAAGTGATAAACTGACTATTGTGTGTGTGGGTGATTTTCAGGTGGAATCATCAACATGTGAGTCGAGGGTACATCTCGCCGCCTCCTGCTCATTGTTCAGGTAAGTCTTGATGGCAACACAAACATATACAGAACCTGGACGACAATTTAAAGGTGCCAAGTAATCGTAACTGATCATCTTTGTTGTTACTGCCAAGTATTCGTACATGGTTGTTAAGTAAGTTTGTTTTGCTATCAAACGTCACCTCGACCTTCAAAGTGGCTCTGCTCAAGGTAAGGTAAACATTACGATATTATGGTTATATACTTTTTCTTTTTATCTGGGCTTTGTTTTTATACAATTTAAGCGCTTTGTCATTTTTTTGGCTTTATTTGCTTTTAGCTGTTCCGATGATTGTTAAAGTGCGTTTATATATGTATATATATATATATATATATATATATATATATATATATATATATATATATATACTTAACTAAGTTTCGCTATTCCTATTATAGTTGAAGCTCGTTATATCTTGAGTTTTGCTGTTCCAACCGTTATTACGTGTTTTTTCTTTTTAACATTTAATTGACAAAAGTGTTGGTGTAATTACGTTCGTGTTAGCTGAACTTTTCTTGGAACTCTGCTAATATCAACAGAGCTTTCCAAGGTCGTTCGTCGATTGTTAAATGAGTAATTTATTGAGAACTCTATATTTTTTTTACCTTATCATTATTGCAGTTCTGCAGCGCATTAGGTTCTTGTGGGTTCCTAGTGAAATTTGCAGCAAGATGTATTTTATCTGTTGGTGTCGTACGGTAATGAAATGCCTTTTTTCATCCTGGAATCTACTACCACCATTCAAGGTTGTTCGGTGTTCGGACGTATAGTTGTTGCCAAATGTCTCATGACATGCATGAGGTTTCTGTACCAACTCGGAACACGCGTCTGGTCGAAGCTGTTAATCGCCCCGAGTCCCTGTCTGCTGAAACATTGGGTTCAGTACAGCTTCAGTCGGGCTTGTTCCAAATCCCGTTGAGTGTCCGGTCGAAGCTGAACCGAATGACCAGTGGACGCAGAGGGTTCGTTACTGGTTCGACTGACTGTGTTCGAAACCCTGATGTAAGCTTGGAGGGAGACATAGCGAACGCTTTCGAAACAAATAGCTCTGTGAGACTTTGGCTTGACGCGTCCCAGAATTCTGAGTCGAGGACATTGCCTGGAATATGTAAATTTTTGATCGTATTCGATAACTCAAAGCTTAAAACGTAAACTGACGTCTCGGATAAACGTTTCAAACCAAATATTCTATATTTCTACATGTTTTTATGTGTAAATTATGTCACCTGGGGGGCATGGAGTTAATGAATAGAAGGTTTGAAATATAATAATGTCAGCAGATTTTTTTTTAACCTTTTACTGAAATTATCATGTTAAAAGTCGATTTAACTTCGTCATTGAAATAAGCTTTGTGAAATGGTTATACATGCTTTGCGTGTTATAATTACACACGTTGTTCTTTGTTAAATGGTTATATATGTTTTGCGTGTTATGATTACACACATTGTTCTGTGTTATGACAGAAATACCTGCGGAGCATGATCTAAAGAGCATATTTTTTTCTACCAAACGATATTGAATATGGCAACAGTATTTCAGAGATAGTATGGGATTGATGATAGTAATAGATACTACACTTTTAGAATTATATATATATATATATATATATATATATATATATATATATATATATATATATATATATATATATATATATACACACACACACACACACACACACACAGAACGTATGAATACTTCACGTAACCTTATCAGTTCAGATTTATCTTAGTTCACACCATTCTAGTTGGAATTTTACGTTACACTCGAGGAAGTGTACAGCTTGGGTAGCGCCAGATTTTAACAAAACATAAGACGAAGCTCGAGCCTCGTTAGGAGACTTAATGCTGGTATACATTTTCTATCATTCCGGCTTAGGTGAGGTTAGGTGGGATTCGTTTGTTTTTTGTCAGGTTCTGTTGATGTTTTTATATGTGTATTACTTGCTTTTACCTTATTTAACCTCTTAGTTTTTCCTAATTGACAATAGCTTGATATTTGATGTCATCTAGTGAAATATAAAGATGGGAGGAGCTGGGTGAATGATGGTGTTTGGGTTTTCAGGTGGATAGATGACATTAAGAACGGGTTGGCACATTATTAAAAATGGCCTCGTATCCTACGTTAATCTGCAGGGTCTGAGATGTGCCGCCGACTGGGAGTTTGAAGTGCACTTACAAATTTGAGGAAGAAGGATCCGGGAGCCGGAGATGGGAGGGGTTTAGAGGCAGTGAGTGTCCAGAGGTCACAAGACGACTTCGCCCGTAAATGTTTCATATCCCTGTTTGATCCAGTTGCTGTGTTTATAGTAAACTATCTGGTATACAGAATCCTACATGGGCTTCCACAGTAGACACTTGCTCATATAAAGTGTCATTTAAGATAATTATTACGTCATGATTGACGGCTGCTGTACGACAACAGCAGTTCTCAGCAACACCACGAAACATTACGGTCATAAACACGTCATGCGTTGTTGTTTTCTGCTTGCCTGAGCGTTGCCAGTTATATACAACACATACTACCACACATTGTCGATGTTCTCGCCATCATAAGCAAGCGTAGTATCAGGGATGTAGGATCCGAAACTACATAATTCCTCGATTTGAACGAGAAACCTTTGTAGTAATTTTAGTATGATTCTTTCATTAAGGAGAAAAGGAAAAAGTTGGTGAAGTTGTGTTTGCTGTGTCACACCGAACTGAGGTCGGGTCTAGATCTGACACGATGTATTTTAAGGACGCAGTGAATGACGTAATAATGGCGGCTTCTGTTACTACGTCAACCATTTGGTCATGCGAATACCCCATGGACGCCGCCGGGAGGTCACTGTGGCCAGACATGACCCGTAGTGGATGATGTGAGGGCGTCCAGATGACCTGGGTTCCTTTTTCCAGATCATACTTTGAGGCTAAATGTCTCAGGTCGCAGAGATAGACAGGGTTCATCTTTAATATATATATAATCACTTGGGATCAGGAGATCTTTAGATAAAACATGGAGGAAGTACATAGTGCATTAGACTTTGTAATGTTGTTATCAACTCCTCTTTCATAAGGGTTAGAGGTCCCGTGTCGGGCTAGGTTAGTTGACTGAGCAGCCCCACCCAGGTTCCTGCCAGCTTCGAGGCTACGCTTCGCGCGGGAGTGTGGTAAAAGTGGGCGCCTTTTGATCCAGGAACGTCTTCGATGAAGCTATACTTCTCTCTCTTCACGAACGGTGATACAGCGTTGACGAAGGTGACCGACCCCTATCATGTGGTAGTGTTATCATCTGTAGGCATAGTCAAGGGGAACACCATTGACCAAAAGGTCACCATAGGGTGCGGTATAGAATTACGGTCTGTGCCACAGGTTAAGAGAGGTCATCTGTTGCTGTCGATGGGCGAGGAGATGCTGGATGGATTTAAATCATCCTTTGGTACAAGCAAGTCCGTCTTTGTCGGGGATCAGCTGTTGTTAAAAAGAGAGAACACGAGCGGACCTGAGCTGTGTTATTGGGTCATAGGTCAAGGATGGTCACTCTCGGCGTTCCTAGACGTGGTGGTACATTTATGAGGTAAAGATCAGGACTTGCGAGGCATTTTTGTTTTCTCTGGGGGTTGGTTCACAAGACATGTTTATAACTCGTGCATTATGTGTGAGTTTATATGTATATCAACTGACTGTTATATTTCTCTCTTGCGTCTCCCCTGATGATGTGATTATTACACGAAAGTGCACTTGGGAACTTATCGTGTTTCATTTTCCCCGTGGACTCATAGGAATATATATATATATATATATATATATATATATATATATATATATATATATATATATATATATATATATATATGAATAACCTTAGAATAAAGCGTGCAGGTCAAAAAATTGAGAAAACCCATGAAATATTTATGGTTATGATTTAGGATTAAATATCTATTGAATGGTAAGTTGTCAGTTGTCCACCGTCAGCACCATGACACGTCAGAGGTGTCATCAGCAGGCCCAGCGTCAGCACCATGACACGTCAGAGGTGTCAGCAGGCCCCCCAGCGTCAGCAGCACCACACGTCAGAGGTGTCAGCGGTCCAGCGTCAGTACCATCACACGTCAGAGGTGTCAGCAGGCACTCCCCCCAGCGTCAGCACCACCACACGTCAGAGGTGTCACAGCAGCCCCCCCCCCCCAGCGTCAGCACCATCACACGTCAGAGGTGTCAGCAGCAGGCCCCCCAGCGTCAGCACCATCACTAGTCAGAGGTGCCAGTGGCCCATCGTCAGCACCACCACACGTCAGAGGTGTCAGCAGGCCCCCCAGCGTCAGCACCACCACACATCAGAGGTGTCAGCAGCAGGCCCCCCCATCGTCAGCACCACCACACGTCAGAGGTATCAGCAGCAGCCCCCTCCCGCCCCCTCAGCGTCAGCACCAGCACCACACACGTCAGGAGGAGACAACAATGTGAGGAACGTACCTGGGTCTTGTCCAATGTTATGGGTGTGAGGTTAGGGTCATGCAGGGATGTCAGTGGCCCATCGTCAGCACCACCACACATCAGAAGTGTCAGCAGCAGCCCCCCCGCCCCTAGCACCAGACACGTCAGGAGGAGACAACAATGTGAGGAACGTACCTGGGTCTTGTCCAATGTTATGGGTGTGAGGTTAGGGTCATGCAGGGATGTCAGTGGCCCATCGTCAGCATCACCACACATCAGAAGTGTCAGCAGCAGCCCCCCCGCCCCTCCCCACCAGCACCCCACACGTCAGGAGGAGACAACAATGTGAGGAACGTACCTGGGTCTTGTCCAATGTTATGGGTGTGAGGTTAGGGTCATGCAGGGATGTCAGTGGCCCATCGTCAGCATCACCACACATCAGAAGTGTCAGCAGCAGCCCCCCCGCCCCTCCCCACCAGCACCCCACACGTCAGGAGGAGACAACAATGTGAGGAACGTACCTGGGTCTTGTCCAATGTTATGGGTGTGAGGTTAGGGTCATGCAGGGATGTCAGTGGCCCATCGTCAGCACCACCACACATCAGACGTGTCAGCAGCAGGCCCCCCCAGCGTCAGCACCAGCACCCCACACGTCAGGAGGAGACAACAATGTGAGGAACGTACCTGGGTCTTGTCCAATGTTATGGGTGTGAGGTTAGGGTCATGCAGAAGCGTCCTGGGGTCCAGGTTGATGGGCGACTGTCGCCTGCCCTCGGAACACATAGCCCAGGCTGGGTTGATCACCCCCCAGAACTCGGGTCCTGCCCAGCACAGACACAACACACTTAGTCATCACAGCTTCTACCTCTTCAAAATGGACTCTCATATGAGTCAAATGTCTTAACATTGTAACTACTTTACGTAGGCAAGTGAAGGTACAATAATCTAATCTTAGTTGTGGGGCAAATTCTATATGCAGGTAAAGCTAAATTATCTTGGTAAATCTAAATTATCTTGGTAAATCTAAATTATCTTGGTAAATCTAAATTATCTTGGTAAAGCCAAATTATAATGGTAAAGCCAAATTATCTTGGTAAATCTAAATTATCTTGGTAAAGCTAAATTATCTTGGTAAAGCCAAATTATCTTGGTAAAGCTAAATTATCTTGGTAAAGCTAGATTATCTTGGTAAAGCCAAATTATCTTGGTAAAGCCAGATTGTGTTGGTAAAGCCATATTATCTTGGTAAAGCTAAGTTATCTTGGTAAAGCTAAGTTATCTTGGTAAAGCCAAATTATCTTGGTAAAGCCAAATTATCTTGGTAAAGCCAGATTGTTTTGGTAAAGCCAAATTATCTTGGTAAAGCCAAATTATCTTGGTAAAGCCAAATTATCTTGGTAAAGCCAAATTGTCTTGGTAAAGCCAAATTGTCTTGGTAAAGCCAAATTGTCTTGGTAAAGCCAAATTGTCTTGGTAAAGCCAAATTATCTTGATAAAGCCAAATTATCTTAAACCCAAATTATCTTGGTAAAGCCAAATTATCTTGGTAAAGCCAAATTATCTTAAACCCAAATTATCTTGGTAAAGCCAAATTATCTTGGTAAAGCCAAATTATAATGGTAAAGCCAAATTTAATAAGAGTCAGATTTCCTAAGATAACTACTTTATGTCGGTAAATGAATAGTTGTGTTAGCATAATTACATTTAGCTTGGGGGGGGGGGGGCGGAATCTGCTTCAGGTGAGTTAATAGAATTCATCTTTTGTGTCATTTATTGATTTAGTGTATCTTTACGTAGGTAAACGAGATGTTGCGTTCGTCAAATTAGTTTAGGGTTAGTGATGATACAGTTATGCATATGGGAATTGCGTATTCAAATCTAGTTGGCTATTACTAAAAAAAAGATAAACCTATCATTAATTAAAGGAAATATCAAACCTAATTAGCTGGATATTAGTGATATGTAGATATTAGTTAGTAGGCATAGTGTGTGTGTGGGGGTTCTGTACACCTGGGAGAGTAAAGTTGATTACATTAATTTGATTAATATTAACTATGATAAATCATTTGACTTATACTAATAGCTGTTTTTTTTTTATTAACATTTGAAATGACTGAATATAGAACATGATACACAAGAACAGTTATATACATGGCGCTTTCCCATGAGTCTGTTGCTTAATAGGATAGGAAACGATAAGGTTTGTGCCGCCTGGAACTTTAGAAATAGGAAAAAAGAAGAGACTATAGACAGCGAGACATGCCAGCCACGACGGGGCGTCAAAGCAGGAGAGAGAGAGAGAGAGAGAGAGAGAGAGAGAGAGAGAGAGAGAGAGAGAGAGAGAGAAACACATTTGAGCCACAGAAGTGTTGCGACATCAGCAAACAAGAATTGTCGAGAATTGATGACCTTAGATTTCTTTCTTATAATGACTACACTACCGATCGACATTCAACACACACACACACACACACACACACACACACACACACACACACACACTATATACATCTCTCCTCCTTCGTTGTTATCGTGTTTTGTCTTCATCATCACTATCTTCTCAACCTCCGTTTTCCTTCGTTCATTGTCTGGGTAATTTCGACTGGAGACTTCTGTCAAGGGACTGAGGACTGTTGTCGTACAGAAGAAAAAAAATGAAAGTTTCAGCCAACGTGCCATTAACCCACACACACACACACACACACACACACACACACACACACACACACACACACACACACACACACAACTATCCCGTACCACCACAATAAAACCCCCACCGGTAATACACCACCACATGACCATCCGGCCGCGCGCACACACACACACACACACACACACACACACACACACACACACACACACACACACCACTGTCACCACAGCACCACCGCTACACTATCACCATCACATAACCCACCCCTCACTATCCCCAGATGATCTGAGGTGGAAGAAAGAAGACATTAGAGCAATGGGATAAGTATCGGCTTTTTCGTAAGGGAGATGGAATATTGATTTTGAATCATTATGGCTTACAGTGGATCACGATGTGGTAAATATATATATCTCCCAGGGTATGTGATTATGAGTGTGTCGTCTGGTCAAGGCTCAGTCTTGAAGAAAAATGGTTTTACTTGGCTTTGGGAAAACAACAGATTTCTTCTGCAGTTTTGAGCATGATTGGAACAGTGCGGGAATAAGGTGTTTGTATGTTGATGGGATATGCATTTGCGTGCCAACGAAAAAAATTGGACCTATGTATGTACCCATCTATCTGCACGAAAGTGCACTTGGGAACTTATCTTGTTTCATTATCCTCGTGGTGATATATTTTGGTCTTTTCCTACCGCTCCCTCGCACGCGCGCGGGGGGAAGGTGGGGAGCCATTTCATGTGTGGCGGGGTGGCGACAGGAATGGATGAAGGCAGCAACTATGAATATGTACATGTGTATATATGTATATGTCTGTGTATGTATATGTATGTATACGTTGAAATCTATAGGTAGGTATATGTACGTGTGTGGGCGTTTATGTATATACATGTGTATGTGGGTGGGTTGGGCCGTTCTTTCGTCTGTTTCCTTACGCTCCCTCGCTAACGCAGGAGACAGCGACTAAGTATCAGTAAGATATATATATATATATATATATATATATATATATATATATATATATATATATATTTAGATAGATTTTTCGACTATGGAATAGTAAGCGTCTTTCGCCACCTTGACTGGTATTCCCAGGAGGTTCTGGACGTGTGTGTAGAGCGTTATATTCTTCTCCCAGGACGTCGTGACCAGGTTTATGCCCTTTTCATGCGGTCGTTGTATTATACAGCCTACTCCTGGGTCTTCATGTAGCGCCTTCTGACTCCCCTTGGCTCGCTTTCGGAGGCAGGAGAGGGTTGGTCTTCATGAAACTTTGCATTTTCTTTACTTATGTGTATGTGTGTGTGTATGTTTGTTTGTGTGTGTGTGTGTGTGTGTGTGTGTGTGTGTGTGTGTGTGTGTGTGTGTAAAATGCAAAGTACACTGTACCGTTGTAGGTTAAAGAAAAAGAAGGAAAGTGAAATGGAGAGAGAAATGATTTGGTCCGATCGCTTAGTGTGGTTGGTGGTGTTGGCGATGCCGTGGTGGTGATGGTGATGGTGGTGGTAGTATTGTTGGTGATGATCATCACCAACAGAGGCCAGGGGCAGCGTCGAGGGAGAGGGACAAGAGGTGGGAAGTAGAGAAAGACAGGTCAGGGGGGGGATATGGAATGGGTCGATTTAGAACAAGTAGAACAGATGTTAAGGGCTGGGTGGGTGGATTTGGGGATTTCCTCCCTTGAATCGCGGGAGGGGACTCCTCTTAGATCGGAAAAAAAGGGAGAAGGGGAGGTGGTTTCCCTTATCCCTGGGAGTGTCTGGGGTGTTACTCGTGCGCTGGGGGGGAGGTTGGGAGGCCCTTGGGAGTCTAACCAGGGAGGGTTTTAAGGGGTGGGTGAGGCTAGGCTGGGAAGGGTCTGGGGTGTTAATCTTGCGGTGGGGGAAAGAGGAGGAGGAGGAGGAGGGATTGAAGCACCCCTGGGGAGGTTAGAACAGGTAGAGTGTTTGGGGGTGAGAAAAGTAGAGTTAAGTGGAGGGAGAGGTAAGGGAGCCCTGGTGTGTTTGCTCTCTCCCTCTCCCTTTTCAGGTCGAGAGCTTCCTGACGCTCCCTTCATTTAAATAATCTCATTTACTTCTTTCCCCCCCTCTAAAAAGAAAGAAAAAAAAGAAGAAAAAGATGCATTTACTTTTCGAAAGTATTATTTTTTTCCCCACGATCTGTCTTGTTTCTCAAGGCAAAGTGTCCATATAGTATCTGGAAATAATTTATTTTCAAGACTTTCTGTTATCTAAGAAAAATATTTGCCATATGTCGTATTTTCTTGTATCAGTTACCTTTCTTTTCCTTTTATTTCTTAATAGTCATTTGTGTAACGAAGTTACACATTTGAATCGTCGAGTCGAGAGCACAGTGTAGATGGCGCTTGGGAACACCAGAAATGGGGTATATGATGATATCGACACGAGGAAGAAGAGGAAGAGGAGGAAGAGGAAGAGGAGGAGGGGGAGGAGGAGGAGGGTGCTGAAGAGGAGGAGGAGGAGGGTGCTGAAGAAGAGGAGGAGAAGGGTGCTGAAGAGGAGGAGGAGGAGGGTGCTGAAGAAGAGGAGGAGGAGGGTGCTGAAGAAGAGGAGGAGGGTGCTGAAGAGGAGGAGGAGGAGGGTGGTGGTGCTGCTATCGTAGTGGCCAATGACTGATATCATAGGAAAGAAGATACCACTCAACCTTGCGTGCCTCGACGAAGACGATACCCGGTATTGGACGCGGCACACGGCGACAATGGCCAACTTGGTGGTACTCGATTCTCTTGATTCGGTGGACCGACGAAGGAACGGCACGCACGAGAGAGAGAGAGAGAGAGAGAGAGAGAGAGAGAGAGAGAGAGAGAGAGAGAGAGAGAGAGAGAGAGAGAGGTTGGACGAAGGACTGCGACCTGTGTAATTGTGATGGCCACATGGTGCTTGTAGCCTCCTTCCAAACTCATGTCTCATCTGAATTGTTTGACTCGTCATCGACCTAATCCAGTGGTTCGTAGGTTGTGGGCTGACTGGTTGATTGGTAGCCTGGCTTTCTCTTCTTGGCTGTGAGCTGTTTGGTCGAGGGGTAAGCTGGATGTCTGTTCTTGGATGTTGGTTGTCTGGTTGACGAGGGGGAAGGCTGGCTGTGTGGAAGATGACGCTCTCACTATCCGTACAACGGGTGCTGGGTTATGTGTTTATTTATGATACTTGGTTGCTGTTTCCCGCGTCAGCGAGGTAGCGCCTGGAAACACACACACACACACACACACACACACACACACACACATATACACACACATTCATTTATTTATTCAAATATATATATATATATATATATATATATATATATATATATATATATATATATATATATAAACATATATATATATATATGTATAAATATATATAGATTTTTATTTCATTTTATTCTATTTTATTGTACTTTGTCGCTGTCTCCCGCGTTAGCGCGGTGGCGCAAGGAAACAGACGAAAGAATGGCCCAACCCACCCACATACACATGTATATACATACACGCCCACACACGCACATATACATACCTATGCATTTCAAATGTATACATACATATACATACACAGACAAATACATATATACACCTGTATATATTCATACTTGCTGCCCTCAGCCATTCCCATCGCCACCCGCCACACATGAAATGGCACGCCCCCTCTCCCCGCACGCGCGCGAGGTAGCACTAGGAAAAAGGCAACAAAGGCCACATTCGTTCACACTCAGTCTCTAGCTGTCATGTGTAATGCACCGAAACCACAGCTCCCTTTCCACATCCAGGCCCCCACAGAACTTTCCATGGTTTACCCCAGACGTTTCACATGCCCTGGTTCAATCTATTGCCAGCACGTCGACCCCGGTATATATATATATATATATATATATATATATATATATATATATATATATATATATATATATATATATCTTTTCTTTCATACTATTCGCCATTTCCCGCGTTAGCGAGGTAGCGTTAAGAACAGAGGACTTTGCCTTTGAGGAAATATCCTCATCTGGCCCCCTTCTGTTTTTTTTGTTTCCAAAGAATATATATATATATATATATATATATATATATATATATATATATATATATATATATATTCCAGCTCTCATTCCAACAGTTACTGAACAGAAAGTCGAGTCAGATGCAAATGAGAAGCAGGAAAGCTGGGTCATATTAGATTTTGCAGTGGATGAAGTAAATTGTAAGTCAGTGTAAATATAGAAGTAAATTGTAAGTCAGTGTAAATATAGAAGTAAATTGTAAGTCAGTGTAAATATAGTTTGTCTTGAGTCCAAGGTCGACGTCCTTTCATGTCGTTTCTTCTCCTTTACTCACAGCTTCTCTCACTGGCGTTTGGGGGCAAATATTCTTCTTGTGACCAGAGACGCTTTTCAGGAGTGTGTGTGTGTGTGTGTGTGTGTGCGCTCGCGCGCGTGTGTATATGTGTATGTGTGTGTTTGTGTGCGTGTGTGCGCGCGCGCGTGTATATATGTGTGTGTGTGTGTGTGTGTTTGTATATGTGTATGTGTGTGTGTGTGTGTGTTTTGGGTACGTAAGAGTTACATATTAGTCATTAAATATGAAGTGACTCTTCGTGTCCTATGTAAATACCTTACGAATTTACCAGAAATCCACGTAAGTTATTTACAGAAGACTTTACACATGACCACCTTCTAATATAATGTTCCAGTAATCTTCACTCTCGAATCTTCGTTTTCATTGATTAGTCCTCTCTTCAACCGTAGATAGAGGAAAATATAATTTCAATAGCAAAGATAATTATCTTTGCTGTTATAATTATATTTTCCTCAAGTATTGAAGTTGAAAGATCCTCGTTTTCTGTTAATCCACCTCCACCCTGTAACGTCATGGGGGTAACTAAATTAACCGGATCCCATTCCTTTACCACACCTGTATCTGACCTGACCGTGTCTGTCATCGGATTGGAGTGTGATGATTGATACTGCTGTTTAATAACAGAATAATTAGGCTTTAATTATAACGAACTGGCAAAATAGGACATTGTTTACTCCAGGGGGGCCCCTGTGGGAGCTGTTTATGGTATGTGGGTTTTAAAAAGTTTTAGCGTTGTGGGTTGGCTCAACACCAGTGTGTGTGTGTGTGTGTGTGTGTGTGTGTGTGTGTGTGTTTTGTTATCGAATTACGACTGAAATTACGACCGAGTTTGAGCGGCTTGTCTATTGTGGGTGGCTGCTATTGTGGGCGTAGAAGTTACTTTCAGGCGTAAGCGTTGTGTGATGTGTCTGTGGTCGTGTTTGCCTGTTGTGCCCCGACAACAGTCTCTCTCTCTCTCTCTCTCTCTCTCTCTCTCTCTCTCTCTCTCTCTCTGTCTCTCTCTCTCTCTCCACGGGGAAAATGAAACACGAAAAGTTCCCAAGTGCACTTTCGTGTAATAATCACATCATCAGGGGAGACACAAGAGTGATCCTTTCCAATATATATATATATATATATATATATATATATATATATATATATATATATATATATATATATATATATACTCGGCTAGCACAGCCTTGTGTGTGTATGGGACGTGTGGCTGTGCTGCTCTGGCCGATGAACTGCAGATAATAAAGCACATGATCTCCCCTTTCCCCTCCCTTCCCCTCTTCCCTCCCCTCTTCCCTCCCCTCTTCCCTCTCCCTCCCCTCTTCCCTCTCCTCTCCCCCCCCTTGTTATTGTGCAATTTGCATCCTAATTGTCTATTACGGGTAACTTATAGCGCGGGGTTAGAAAATGCTACGTGTGTGTGTGTGGGTGTGTTTGGCACCGAGAATAAACATTGATGTATATATAAATTTTGTCTCCCTTCATTTCCGCCTCCAACCAACCACCTCCCTCCTCCCCTCATCAATTATGCCCAACTGCGTGATTCATGTCTCATTCCTGAGTAGAATTAGGAGGAAAATTGGGTCGTGTTCTGTGTGTGTGTGTGTGTGTGTGTGTGTGTGTGTGGTGTCACCTCGCTGGGGTTGAATGAATAGTGTGAGGTCGCTTCCTTTGTCTGCTTTTCTTTCCTTTGGCAGTTCAGTCGCTCATTGATATATATATATATATATATATATATATATATATATATATATATATATATATATATATATATATATATATATATATGTATACATATATATGAAGACACTAAGAGGGGCGGAGGCGAGGGGCTGGAAATCTTCCCCTCATGTATCATTTTGCAATAGAAGAAATCATCTTTCCTTGACGCTACCTCGCTCGCACGGGAAATGGCGAGCATGTATGAAAGAATATATATATATATATATATATATATATATATATATATATATATATATATATATATATATATATGCCTGTGGAAGCAGATGTGTATATGGAGTATGAATTGTCCAATAGTAGTCTGCTATACTAACATTATGTTTCTTCAGTCCTTCAGTTCTGCAAGCATTCTTCTCATCTCAGAATGGTGGGTTATTATCGCGAACATTTGAATGACTAATCTGTGTAAATGTCACTCTGTTTTCCTATTCAGTTAGCTTCTGACTTACACACACACACACACACACAGACACACACACACACACACACGCAGGCAGGCAGGCAAACTGGCCAACCCTGGCATCACAACACATAATAACATTACCCAGGTCACGCGATGACCCCACAATTGTGATTCCCTGGAAACTTGGTGGAATAATTGTTGTGATCTATAATTGGCCAATTGCTGCCCAGATGACATTTCCTTCCAAAGGAACAGTCGTAGAAATTAGGCTCATTACGAGCGTGTTTATGGTGTTGTTTAATGCCACTAATGGTCGCGAATTATGGGGATAGGGCAGGGTTGTAGATACCAGGCTGATACAACGTATTCGTTGTGGTTTATTTACTTCGTTGTACTAGGCCAACACAGTGTATTCGTTGTGGTTCATTTCCTTCGTTGTACTAGGCCATCACAGTGTATTCGTTGTGATTCATTTACTTCGTTGTACTGGGCCATCACAGTGTGTTCGTTGTGTTCATTCAACTTCGTTGTACTGGGCTGATAAGTGTATTCGTTGTGATTCATTTACTTCGTTGTGGTTTATTCACTTGATGAAGATGTAAGATAATACGAACGAGACAGAGAAAAGAAAAAAGATTGAAGCAGGAAAAAAAAGGAAAATGGAAAAACATCAGAGAGAAAACTCTTTTTATACCATCGGTTTTTTTCCCCCCTCACTCACGTAAATTGTATTAATGATGAGAATGGTAAAAATTTCGATTCTCATCTAAGAGACAAAAATGTCATGATCGTGTATGTAAGTTACGAGTTTATTCTGTATTCGTTTAGTGTTATGCGAGGGAGGGAGTTCTACTCTCTTGGGACAGCCATATCTTTAACTTTCGCGCAGGATTTTGAACTCCCGTACGCTCTCCACGTTCTCAAGTCTCATATTTCAGTTTACTTCATTCAGCCACTACGTTTATGGTATGCATGAACTTCCCTTGCATAATCTGAAGCTGTGTCCTCTGGTTGTTCTAACTTTGCATCTTTCGGAGACCTGTCATCATGGCTCGTTTCAACATTATAAGGTTGTGTGTGTGTTCAGGTCACCTCTCACTCTTCTCTCTTCCACGACTGGCAAAATTTAAGACCTCTAGCCTTTCCATGTAAAGCGATTCTCTTGATTCCGGCTCTATTTTTTTTTTCTTACCCTCCTCTGGACCTTCTCTATTATTTCTTTGTGCTTTTTTGACCCGTCGTGGTAGAATATTCTAATTTTGCCCTCGTGCCTTCGGGGAATAGGTTTCTGAATATCATCTTATCCGTGTATTCGAATGCTGTTGTAATATTTACTCGCATCTGCTGGCACACCGTTTGTCTAATGTGACATTCTTATGTGACGCTCTGGCGACAAGGTAAGGACGATCTTAACTCACACATAGTCACTCACACACACACACACACACACACACACACACACACACACACACACACATTCCTGCAGCTTATTTCCAGCTAGATAATGTTCATATCTATTTCCTTGGTTAACTGTGTACTATCCTCCTTTCTTTACATTTATTTGGTGTGAATTCTATTTGCAAAGTATGAGGGCAAATGTGGAGTTTGTCTTGGTCCCCTTGTAAGTTGCTGCAGTTCTCCTCGAGTTTTACTTCCCTCGCGACTTGAGCATCATCAGCAAACATGGTCAGGTAGGAGTCCAGTCCTTCAGGTGTGTGTGTGTGTGTGTGTGTGTGTGTGTGTGTGTGTGTGTGTGTGTGTGACAAACCAACTCTATTCATATACGTTTATTGCATTGTATTTACCGTGTAGAGGATGATACAATAATACCCCCCAATCATACTCCACGAGACCCAAGCAAACCTTCATTAGGTGACACTAAATCCCAGTAAAAGTCTTGCCTGGCAAAAAATATGGCCAACTTTTCGTAAGAATTACCTGGTCCAGGATGATACAGTGTATACGTTAAAGAAAGAAAACGAGATCAAAAGCCAGAGTTGTTCAGAACTTGTATGAAAAAAAAAGAGTATGATAATAATACCACAATTTACAATCAAAAAGCAGAAAATAAGAGACGTAAATAATGTAAACAGGGAGACAAGGAAGGATTTATTTACACTGCAGGATGGACGTAGAGGATAATGATGATGTGTGCCTGACCTGGTAACACTGGGTGTAACACAGCTGGAGGAGTATTGACCTGGTAGTGTTGCTGGCTGTGTTACGTCTATACCTCCACTATCATGGTCCATGTGTTGCTTATGACACCACCAGACTGAACTGTTGGTTGACCACATCAAGATTATGGTACCTACCATCCCAGTACGAGCGTTCATATTGGTGGACACTTGTACTGAAGTAATTGGTGGGACTGATACTACATGTTACTACTACTACTACTACTACTACAGCTGTTACTACTACTACCACTACCGTTACTACTACTACGACTACCGTTACTACTACTACTACTACCGTTACTACTACTACGACTACCGTTACTACTACTACTACTACTACTGTTACTACTACTACTACTATGACTACTGTTACTACTACTACTACTGTTACTACTACTACCACTACGACTACTGTTACTACTACTACGACTACCGTTACTACTACTACTACTACTACTGTTACTACTACTACTACTATGACTACTGTTACTACTACTACTACTGTTACTACAACTGCTACTACTGTTACTACTACTACTACTACTACTGTTACTACTACTACTACTATGACTACTGTTACTACTACTACTACTGTTACTGCAACTGCTACTACTGTTACTGCTACTACTACTACTACCACTACCACTACTACTACGACTACTGTTACTACTATTACGACTACCGTTACTACTACTACGACTACTGTTACTACTATTACTACTACTACTACTACTACTACTATTTCTTCAGCACACGCCAGAACTCGCACCTCACCTACCACTGATATCTTGTCTGGTAGAAACATTAATCTACCACTATTATCCCCTCAGCACTACCACAACCAGTACCACTGTCGCTACCACCTACCACACTCTCAGACAACCCAGGTCGGGGCTCTACCACAACTAGTAATACTCGTATGTTTTTTCCACTACCATAATTCAGTCAATAGAGACTACAGTCCACTGTATGTTTTCACGAGGGAATCCTGCCTCATCAGGTGTAATCAATTCACGAAAGTTTCATCACCCAACCCAGGCGCACAGAACCGTACACACTCGTACCCTCTTCCTGATGTGACATTGGGGGGTTAAGGGGAGTGGGACCAATCTCTCTGCATATGTGTGAGGAAGTGAAACTCAGTCAGTTGTTTACACCTGACGAAGGGGATCTCCTCCGTGGAACATGTCGTGTATTGGGGAGGTTCAGTAGACCAAATTATCCGAACTTCTACTGAAGTGCGGTTAACCCTTCATGAAGTTATCGTGGACTTGTATAATCGTCATATTGTAATTGTATATATATATATATATATATATATATATATATATATATATATATATATAGGTATATATCGATTTTCATATCTTGAAGCGTGATAGAGTGGTATATTATCTTTGAGCTGGTTTCTTGTGTGTATATATATATATATATATATATATATATATATATATATATATATATATATATATATATATATATATATATTATTCAACACTCACTGAGACAGACGTAAGCCTGGAAAGCCTTAATCATCAAGACTTATCCAAGTTTACATCGTAGAAGGGTAAGCAATATTTCCCAGTATCCTGCTGGACCCACACAATTACCCAAGCCATAATTTCCCTCCAGTTACTCAGCTTCCGCTCACAAGTGGAGGAAAAACACCAGAGAGACTGTTTACGTAAATTAGAATCTCCCTCCCTCTTGCCCTCCTTCCCTCCCTGCATCCCTCCCTCCCTCCCTGCATCCCTCCCTCACTCCCTGCATCCCTCCATGCATCTCTCCCTCCCTCACTCCCTGGCAGCATTATGTGAACACGCGTGAGTTTGACGTCTCTGTTCTTCTCCCTCCCTCCCTCCTTGATGGAATAATTGTGGTTCAGTATTCAATCCTGGTGAGAGAGAGAGAGAGAGAGAGAGAGAGAGAGAGAGAGAGAGAGAGAGAGAGAGAGAGAGAGAGAGAGAGGTGAACAGACGCAGTTGAAGAGAATGATTTTTATAAACGCTGTTCTGAAGATGGCGAATTTTGACATTCATGCTTTTATATGCGTATATCGACAATATTATATATATATATATATATATATATATATATATATATATATATATATATATATATATATATATATATATTTTTTTTTTTTTTTTTTTTATACTTTGTCGCTGTCTCCCGCGTTTGCGAGGTAGCGCAAGGAAACAGACGAAAGAAATGGCCCAACCCCCCCCCCCCATACACATGTATATACATACGTCCACACACGCAAATATACATACTTACACAGCTTTCCATGGTTTACCCCAGACGCTTCACATGCCTTGATTCAATCCACTGACAGCACGTCAACCCCGGTATACCACATCGCTCCAATTCACTCTATTCCTTGCCCTCCTTTCACCCTCCTGCATGTTCAGGCCCCGATCACACAAAATCTTTTTCACTCCATCTTTCCACCTCCAATTTGGTCTCCCTCTTCTCCTCGTTCCCTCCACCTCCGACACATATATCCTCTTGGTCAATCTTTCCTCACTCATCCTCTCCATGTGCCCAAACCACTTTAAAACACCCTCTTCTGCTCTCTCAACCACGCTCTTTTTATTTCCACACATCTCTCTTACCCTTACGTTACTCACTCGATCAAACCACCTCACACCACACATTGTCCTCAAACATCTCATTTCCAGCACATCCATCCTCCTGCGCACAACTCTATCCATAGCCCACGCCTCGCAACCATACAACATTGTTGGCACCACTATTCCTTCAAACATACCCATTTTTGCTTTCCGAGATAATGTTCTCGACTTCCACACATTCTTCAAGGCCCCCAGAATTTTCGCCCCCTCCCCCACCCTATGATCCGCTTCCGCTTCCGCTTCCATGGTTCCATCCGCTGCCAGATCCACTCCCAGATATCTAAAACACTTCACTTCCTCCAGTTTTTCTCCATTCAAACTCACCTCCCAGTTACTTGACCCTCAACCCTACTGTACCTAATAACCTTGCTCTTATTCACATTTACTCTTAACTTTCTTCTTCCACACACTTTACCAAACTCAGTCACCAGCTTCTGCAGTTTCTCACATGAATCAGCCACCAGCGCTGTATCATCAGCGAACAACAACTGACTCACTTCCCAAGCTCTCTCATCCCCAACAGACTTCATACTTGCCCCTCTTTCCAAAACTCTTGCATTTACCTCCCTAACAACCCCATCCATAAACAAATTAAACAACCATGGAGACATCACGCACCCCTGCCGCAAACCTACATTCACTGTATACTTGTAATTTATATAAGTAGAGGGTTACTTATGATTTATATAAGTGGAAGGATACTTATAATTTATATAAGTGGAAGGATACTTATAATTTATATAAGTGGAAGGATACTTATAATTCATATAAGTAGAGGGATACTTATAATTCATATAAGTAGAGGGATACTTATAATTCATATAAGTAGAGGGATACTTATAATTCATATAAGTAGAGGGATACTTATAATTCATATAAGTAGAGGGATACTTATAATTCATATAAGTAGACCGAAGGGGATGCCTCACTTTGCCACATAACTGTGTGTACGAACTTCCCGTCCAGAGGGCGAGGACGTGAGCCTCTGTAACACAATGGTATAATTAACTATAGTTTTGTGAGGACTTCCCTCCTCCTCCTCCTCCTCCATCCCTCCTTCCCTCCCTTCCTCCTCCTCCTCCATCCTTCCCTCCTCCTCCTCCTCCTCCCCCCTCCCTCCCTCCCTCCCTCCCTCCCTTCCTCCTCCTCCTCCTCCTTCTCCCCCCTCCCTCCCTCCCTCCCTCCCTCCCTTCCTCCTCCTCCTCCTTCTCCCCCCCCCTCCCTCCCTCCCTCCCTCCCTCCTCCCTCCCTCCCTCCCTCCCTCCCTCCCTCCTCCCTCCCTTCCTCCTCCTCCTCCTCTCCCTCCCTCCGTCCCACAGGAGCGACCTCCGGCCGTGTCATAATCCACTAAGTATGATGATTATTATAGCACTCATTTGGGGTAATTACATTACCGACTGCTGGGCCAAGCTTAGCCAGCGTAGTTAAGGGGCATAGGATGCGAGGGAAGATATTCATATGCAAAGTTTTCTAAAAAAAGGAAAAAAAGAAGAGTGAAAGGACCGTGTTATGGGATGGTCGTAATAGATTAAGACGAAGTTAATCGCAAAATAATGGAATTATTTAGAAGTGATGTTAAGAAACGCGGGAGCGACTGTGATGTGGTGATGGGTAATATGGTAGGGAATAAAGTTTTGACGAGTATGGTGAGCACAGTAAACTGTATGAACGGAGGGAAGGATTTGAAACATCTTTATTGTCCATTAGTTGATGTGACTCAGCTTAGACTGTGTGTGTGTGTGTGTGTGTGTGTGTGTGTGTGTGTGTGGTTACTGTTTTTGTTTTACGGAGAGAGTTTTACACTCGTGTTGTCCCGTCTCTTAACCTTGTGTATGTATGTACCATGTCTTTACTCCTATGTACGTATTCACACACACACACACACACACACACACACACACACACACACACACACACACACACACACACACACACACACACACCCTATCCTATGCCCTTTGTGTGTGTTTATATATATATATATATATATATATATATATATATATATATATATATATATATATATATATATATATATATATATGGAGAGAGAGAGAGAGAGAGAGAGAGAGAGAGAGAGAGAGAGAGAGAGAGAGAGAGAGAGAGAGAGTTGATAGATGGATGGATGGCTAGATAGATAGATGTGGTTGTATTGGTGATGATGATCACATAGCCTTAGGGAGATGATGACTGAGGTTCGCCCTAAGCTCATTAAACTGATCGACCGAGACTTGAGGCTTACGCCTGCCTTCAACTTGGCGGCGATGGTAATAGCCAAGTCTTGTTAAGGGTTAAGTTGGGGCCGCTGTCAGGGCGAGTGCCATCGCCTGGCCAGGGATCCCTTAAAATCCCACAGTAATGGTGGGAGGAGGTGATAACTACCTGGTGGGAGGGAGGGATTACGCCCTCGAGCGAAGGTCCTGCTCGAGTATACGAAGGAGGTAATACTCCACCAGACCCGTGTATAGTGTTGTGAGGTAACGCATGTGGTATGATGATGATGGCTGGGTTAAGTTTTCTGTAGTTTGAGGTGGGTGAAGGTGCCACAGACAAGGATTTGATATAGCAAAGTAGGCGCAAGTATGTCTAACGTTTGACACATTTAGCAATGTCATTTAATTCAATAAGGTATTCGGCGTTATTTTTTTTTTTTAGATCCATTTAAGAAAAAAACGCCGAAATCCTATTTTTGAAATGACTAGCATTGCTCATATTTGCAGAATGTTGGACATACCAGCGTCTCGAAAACACACGGGGAAAGGAACATATAAACAAAATCTTTGAATAAATTACACAACTTAGCTTAGAACATAATGATATCCTGCTACAGGACTTCGTATGGTTTAATTTGCTATATACGTTTCCATATACTGCGGGGATGGGGGTATGTCTGGGGGTGGGGGGGTATATTGTGTGGGGGGAGATATGTCTGGGGTGTGGGGTATATTGTGTGGGGGGATATGTCTGGGGGTGGGGGGGTATATTGTGTGGGGGGATATGTCTGGGGGTGGGGGTATATTGTCTGGGGGGGATATGTCTGGGGGTGGGGGGGTATATTGTCAGGGGGGATATGTCTGGGGGTGGGGGGGTATATTGTCTGGGGGGGAATTAGTGACCGGGGAAAGTATTGGAGGGGTGGGATATATCCGGGGGTGGAGTTGTCCAGGAGGGAAAATTGTCTTAGAAGCGTATAGTTAGCTTTATATTCATTGAAAAGGATCACAGTTTTGCGCGTGATCAAGTATATTCTTATGAGTCCACGGGGGGGAAAATGAAACACGATAAGTTCCCAAGTGCACTTTTGTGTAATAATCACATCATCAGAGGAGAGATATATAGAAAGATATATATACAAGAAAGATATATAGCTTAGACGGCATTGGCAGCTGCGTGTCCTCATCAAGGCACTCTCATTAACGCCTTTATCGATCCACCCCATATGGGAGGATGAACAGCTGGGATGAATGTGGTCAGACTGCCGCAACTGGGATTCGAACCCAGGCCCTCGACCCCGGGCTGCCCCAGGAATGCATCACGGGCAGCAACAGTGTAAAGCGCTACACCGCGGTTGCTTATAGCGAGCTCAAAGATCTGCGCTGCCCGGCACAAGAAATAATGAAAGAAAAATTAAGAATTCTTTTTTAACATGCTGTGTGAAGTTCATGCCCTAAGACGGGTATGTCTAAGGTCCTTTTCCCATATGTTGTGAAATTAGATAGAGGTGATGGTATCTGCAATCCATGCCGTTGACCAAGCGTTATCATTATGGAAGAGAGAGAGAGAGAGAGAGAGAGAGAGAGAGAGAGAGAGAGAGAGAGAGAGAGAGAGAGAGAGAGAGTCAGTCAGTCACGAACACGCTCCATGGGATGTAACGTTTGGGGATACCAGATCCGTAAGAGCCATATTGTGGGTCACTTTGTTGCTCCGTCATTTAACTCGTCTCTGTTGAAATGAAGAGATTCGACGACTGAAGCATAGTCAGGGCCTTGTGCTGCTGAGCCCAGGTGACCGTAAGGCTAAGTTCCTATTCTAGTTCATACATCGTACGATACATATCAACATCCCAGTCAAAAACTTTGATCTAAATTCTTCGCTTGGGTTAAATTTGGTTCGTTTTAAGCTTGATTAAACTTTGAGTTACATTAAGCTTCATGTTGTACTCGTGCAAAATATAGTCTTGAGATTTGTAGTTTATTTTTGATTTATTTTGAATCCGAGCTTCGTCTAGAGTTAGCAAAAGGGGAGAAAAAATAGATGAGGAAAAATAATGTGTCCTTTTCGACAGCTGGTTACTTGTTTTGTAAGTTTTAAGTACGGCACTTGATAAATCTGTTGAAGATAAATGTGTTGAATTTTCTTTAATGTTCATCACTACAGAGACCACTTGGGCGACTTGTATGAATGAGTCTCCTGCTCAGTTCATGTGAAGCGTCTGGGGTAAACCATGGAAAGCTGTGTAGGTATGTATATTTGCGTGTGTGGACGTATGTATATACATGTGTATGGGGGTGGGTTGGGCCATTTCTTTCGTCTGTTTCCTTGCGCTACCTCGCAAACGCGGGAGACAGCGACAAAGTATAATAAAATAATATAGATATTATATATTTCGATGGGCGTAGCTGTACGTGTTAAGGTGTAGTGAGCCTTGTGAGAGAGCTTGACGTCGACTGCATCATGGGTAATGATTGGATCAAAAAGACTTTTTCTTTTTCTTTTTTTTTTTTTGAAAGAGAAATTTCAGTACTGCTGGAGGGAGGTGATGGGAAGAGAACATGTGCGTGCGGCGGTGGTGGTGGTGGTAGTGGTGGTGATGTAGCCTTCCTTCCGGTATGTCAGCTTCATATGTGCTTTCTCTCTCTCTCTCTCTCTCTCTCTCTCTCTCTCTCTCTCTCTCTCTCTCTCTCTCTCTCTCTCTCTCTCTGACTCCTCCAGGTGAAAGAGGTAAACTTGTTCCTGCTTGGTGGTTGGACGCCCCACACCCTCGTCATACTCATGTCTCTGTGTGGATGTGTTACTGCATCATCCACATCCTCCTCATCCTCCTCCTCCTCAGTGGATGGCATCCACCCGGGCCCTGCATCACATCCACACTCTGCTGAAGTCTCTTAGTGTCATTTCCTCCGCTACTTCGGTGAGAGCCAGGCCTCCTACTGGCTCCTGTGCCAACACTAAGGTTCAGGAGAGAGAGAGAGAGAGAGAGAGAGAGAGAGAGAGAGAGAGAGAGAGAGAGAGAGAGAGAGAGACTGTGGAGAGCATCATGAAGGAGGCTGAGTCAAGTTAGCCTACTACGTCTTCATCTTGACGATCTCGTGCCAGATAACAGAGGACCAGATGGATCACACAACTTTAGATGTATTCAACATTACTTTGAGCCACGAGTTTCCATCCGTTGTCAGAGGCGCCTCCGCCATCTGTCACCAGCGCAAGTCTTCCGGAGTCGACACCTTTGTCTGGCGTCCCGTGATGCGAGGGACAAGTAAAAGGCTGGACAGCACAGAGCTTGGCACACGGAGAAGAACTGAAGCTGCACATCAAACGGTGTCTCTCCCAGCCACTTATTGTGGGAATGTCGGAGTCCAGTCGGGAGCCAGCCAGCCAGAAAGCCAAAGACCCAACCAGCCAGCCAGAAAGCCAAAGACCCAACCAGCCAGCCAACTAGCCAGCCAACAAAGACGTCCAACCAGCCGACTAACCAACCATCCAGCCAGGTGGTTGGTTAGTCAACCGTTCGTTGCGTTGCGACAGTTGACAAGCTAACCCTGCTGCTAAAGACAAAAGCCCTCGTTGATGTATGCGACGCTGGTGATTGCGACACTGCTGTGAGCGACGCTGCTGTCTGCGACACTACTGCTGCTGCTGCTTCTGGCTACAACAGGAACATGCCAGCGACGAGGGTTGTACGTACACACAACTTCCTTGACGCCTCCTGAAGCAGTAGGTCAAGGGTGAGGATATCTTGAATTATTCACAGGACTCCCTGGTGACTGCCTCGGTGTGAGCACTGATGATGTTGTGGAAATGAATGACAAAATATTCAACAATGATTGGCACGTCATTTAGTTGGTAACTGAGTTTGGCAAAGTGTGTGAAAGAAGAAAGCTGAGAGTAAATGTGAATAAGAGCAAGGTTATTAGGGACAGTAGGGTTGAGGGACAAGTCAATTGGGAGGTAAGTTTGAAATGATAAAAACTAGAGAAAGTGAAGTGTTTTAGATGTCTGGGAGTGGATTTGGCACGGATGCAACATGGAAGCGGAAGTGAATCACAGGGTGGGGGAGGGAGCGAAGGTTCTAGAAGCGTTGAAGAATGTGTGGAAGGCGAGAACATTATCTCGGAATAGTGGCTCCAACAATGTTATATGGTTGTGAGGCATGGGCTGCAGATAGGATTGTGGGGAGGAGGGTGGATGTGTTGGAAATGAGATGTTTGAGGACAATATGTGGTGTGAGGTGGTTTGATCGAGTAAGTAATGAAAGGGTAAGAGAGATGTGGTATTGAAATGGTTTGGTCACATGAAGAGAATGAGTGAGGAACGATTGACGGAGAGGATACATGTGTCAGAGGTGGAGGGAACGAGGAGAAGTGGGAGACCAAATTGGAGGTGGAAGGATGGAGTGAAAAAGATTTTGAGCGATCGGGGCCTGAACGTGCAGGAGGGTGGAAGGCGTGCAAGGAATAGAGTGAATTGGAACGATGTGGTATACCGGGGTCGACGTGCTGTCAATGGATTGAACCAGGGCATGTAAAGCGCCTGGGGTAAACCGTGGAAAATTTTGTGGGGTCTGTATGTGGAAAGGGAGCTGTGGTTTCTGTGCATTTCACATGATGGCTAGAGACTGAGTGTGAACGTATGTGGCCTTTGTTTTCATTTCTTAGGGCTACCTCGCTCGCACGCGATGGGAGGGGGGTGCCATTTCATGTGTGGCGGGGTGGCGGTGGGAATGGATGAAGGCAGCATGTATGAATATGTACATGTGAATATATGCATATGTCTGTGTATGTATATGTATGTATATGTTGAAATGTATAGGTATGTATATGTGCGTGTGTGGGCGTTTATGTATATACATGTGTATGTGGATGGGATGGGCCATTCTTTCGTCTGTTTCCTTGCGCTACCTATATATATATATATATATATATATATATATATATATATATATATATATATATATATATATATATATAATCTTTTCATTTCCATCTACAGAAGTTCCCTTTTGACAATGTACTACCACCCTAAGAACAAGCCCCTCATTGAGAATTCATTCCCCTTCGCTTTTGGCCAATTACTGCCAACTTGTCTATGCTAATGGAGGCGCCGTGTGACCAGACGAAAAACTCAGGAACTGGCCTTTACAGTGTTCGTTCATCCTCACTCGTGGATTTAGCGTGGCGTACGGGCTAAGAGGAAAGTGATTTTTTTTTCTCCTGTTATACATTAGTGGCTTTTTATACCCTTCCTTTCGGAGCATGGGAAGTATAAGCGGATGGAAAGACACACACACACACACACACACACACACACACACACACACACACACACACACACACACACACCAGGATCAAACAAATGGGATCAGTTATACAGCAAAGAGTAAAAAAGGGATGAGGAGGACAGAGAATAGAAAGAACATCGATGGGAAAACTGATAATGGACGAGTCGTCTTAAAAAGAGCCATTTTCTAGAATGCAGGAACCATGGATTACGACGAACACAACACTGGCTCAAGGACTCGGTGGGCGACATGGAGACTAGGGAAGGATAGGTGAAGCAGGAAGTCGATGAAAGGAGGGCTGATGAATTCATCCCTGTGATTCTGTGGCTGGAATAGAACCATGTACATTCCAGACAAAGGAGAGAGAGAGAGAGAGAGAGAGAGAGAGAGAGAGAGAGAGAGAGAGAGAGAGAGTGGAGAGAGAGAGGTAAGGACTGCTCATGAAGAAACTGCTGGAGGCTGTAGGGATGCCCAAAAACGCAGCATCAGCAGCAGCAGCAGCAGCCATCGTCTGTGATGGGTGGGAGGTAGTGCCAAGGTGGTGTTGGTGGACAAGTGATCAAGACGCCAGGGGGAACTGAAGCATCCATAATACGTTGTGTTGGGAGCCACATACCCAGATGGTTAGGTTAAACTGACCTGTACACGACTTTAGATGTACGGTTTAGTATCTCGCCGGGTCTTCGTCGTAGGTGGTAAAGGAGGAGGGAGTGACTGACGGGTTCTGATGACGAGGTGGTTTTTTTTTTTTGGTCATATGGCATGGCTGGAGCGTAGCGCTCACCGTATCCTAGCAGAGCGAAGTCTTGGGTAAGAACGAGGCGTGTGAGTTATGTGTGAGCCATTGTTATAAAGCATAGAGGTATGAAACATAGTGGTGTAAACTATATTGGTATAAAACATAGTAGTATGAACCATAGTGTTATAACCATAGTGGTATAAACCACAGTGGTATGAAACATAGTGGTATAAACCATAATGGCATACACCATAGTACTATAAACCATAGTGGTATAAATTGTAGTGGTATGAGCAATATTGATATACACCATAATGGTATACACCTTAGTGGTATAAACCATAGTGGTATACACTATAGTGGTATAAACCATAATGGTATACACCATAGTGGTATAAACCATAATGGTATATACCATAGTGGTATAAACCATAGTGGTGTACACCATAGTGGTATAATCCATAGTGTTATAAACCAATATTATAAACCATAGCGGTATGAGCCATAGTGGTACAATATGAAGCACATCTCGAAGACATGCAGACTCTGCCACATCCACTTGTTGCTCCTTCTGCTATAAACATGTCTTAGAAATAATGGAGAGCAACTCCATATGTGAAGAGCATACATACGTATGTAAGTATACATACACCTGTAGACGGCACCTCATACGATACACAGGGAGTAGTTACACCCAACGTACATACACTTAGCATACACATACACACCTCACACATAACTGGGAAACAGTCGTAAAGATTTTAATATTCCTCTTATTGTTGTCCCTCTACTGTTACTGGCCCGGCCTTTTGAAGACCAGCACGGGATCATATCCTCCCTCTCTCCTTACCTCCATCTGGCCATACCCACCTTAAGGCTCACAACACACTCTTACCTGGTATGTGTCTCCACCACATGAATGCCCTTCCAACCTCCACCAGAAAACACCAGGCCATCTTTCATCACTCACTCCTCTCCCACACCTGGGAACCTACCCATACCAACCTCCAACACTCCACCACAGACAAACACCAGGCCACCTGACCCCCACCAACCTCCAACACTCCACCACAGACAAACACCAGGCCACCTGACCCCCACCAACCTCCATCACTCCACCACAGACAAACACCAGGCCACCTGACCCCACTACCCTCCATCACTCCACCACAGACAAACGCCAGGCCACCTGACCCCACCACCCTCCATCACTCCACCACAGACAAACACCACACACCTCCAGCTGGGGCGATGAATGTTTGTGATGCGCTGGGAAAGAGTGGCCGGGATGAAATAGAAAATCATGACTCCAATAATTACGCTTGTTACCACAACTTAAAATGGGCGTGAGTTTTGCTGGGAGTGCCACTGATTCCGCTCCAGCGGTCCTGCCTTCGCTTCCCACACTGCATTAAAGTGGTTAGTGGCCGCTTTTATCTCTCTCTCTCTCTCTCTCTCTCTCTCTCTCTCTCTCTCTCTCTCTCTCTCTCTCTCTCTCTCTCTCTCTCAATATAAACAGCTAAAACACATGAACTCTTGGGATGGACTCCGACTGGCACTGGTCGTCTCCTCGTCTTTCGAACAGAGAGAAGAGAAGAAAAAAAAAAAAAAAACTCATTCTAGAGTTTTGGAAAAGGATGTCTTGAGTGATGGTTTGGGGATGGTGGTGGTGATGACTGGCAGCGACGGTAAAGGTGATGGTGATGGATGGTGAATGGGTGGACGTGGGGGTGCGTTTGGGACGACGCTGACAGTAGAGGTGATTGGAACTTGCGTTGACAGTAGCGGCGATTGAAACGATTTCGAAAGGCAGCGACGATTGGAATAGCGTTGACAGTCCCAGTGCTGTCACTGTACGATGATTGGATTAGTCACAATGTCTTCAACGTGATTAGACGGCAGCCGAAGACGTCCCTTGTCGCGGCCTATCGTAGATGACAGCATGGAACGTAATGGCGTTGGACGGAAGCGGGGATGGAAGATCTCGACGTGGACGGCAATGATGACGGTATGACAGGGAGAGAGACGTAAAGCGGTGCAACCTGGAGGGACGACAGAGACAGATGGGAGACAGGCGATGAGCCAAAGTGTCTTCATGTGTGAAGAATTAAGGACAGATTTTCAACGGCGTATTAGGTGGAGAATTGTTGACCTCACCTTCACCTGATTATAGCCGTTGATATTTCTTAGATGACTCCTCCATAGGAGGCGGAGGAGGAGGAGAAGGAGGTGCTATGCGGGAGGGACAGACCCCTGTGGCAGAAGGTGAGGAGAGAGAAAACAGTTGTGTAAACAATGCTTGGAGGAGGGACACTAGCCAGCTGTGGACTCATCAGAGGTATATACGTATACTGCAGCGGTAGTGGGGGAGTGCTGGTAGTACATCATTATTGAACTCCTCGCTTCGGACTCTGTCCTAGACCAAGGGGAAGATTGGATGAATTGTGTGAATCTGGAGTGCCAGAAAGCATTTGACACTGTGCCGGTATGAACCACAAGGTAGGAATAACGGGAAGGAACTTGATGGACAGAGGATGATTCAGTGGAAAGGAACGGAGTGTCATATGGTTTTGTTCTTGGACCATAATTCATGATCTGCGTCAATGTTTGCATGAGGGAATGGTCTCTTAACTGAATGTGTTTGCAGATGATGCAGAAGTCATGCGTGAAGTATAAAACGTGGTGGGTTGCATCACCTCTACGGGAACCTTGACAGACTCCAAAGGTGGTCTGATGCTATGGTTGATGAAGTTCAACCCGAGTAAATCAAAACAGTGAAGATGGCTTACGGTAAAAGAAGGCCTTGATATGATCGTCATTGAGCAGATAACAAGCTGCAAGAATCTCCGTGAGAAAGACTTGGAAGTCGGCATAGTCTCCAACCTGTGGTCATGTCCCACCAAAGACGAATAGTGAGGAAGGCCAAGTGTCTGCTGGGCAAAGATCAGAATGCATTCAGGCTCATGGATGAGGAATTGTTCAGCAATCAGTTCTCATCCTACATGGAGGTTAAATTGGAGAAATGTTTCTCAAGTCTGGTCATCACACCTTCAGAATCACAAAGAGCTTGTATACAAAGCCCAAAGGAGGGCAACGATATACAGTTACTTTGAATCAAGAGATGTAAATTACAGGGGAAAGATTGAGGGTTTAGATTTGACATTTAGAAGAAGGAAGAGTGAGGAGTGACCTGTTCACATCCTTTGGAGTTTTTAAAGCAGTTGGATGACGTAGACAGCGAACGGTTCTTCGACCGATGCAAGGATAGAGCGAAACGGGGGGACAAAACACTAAATAAACCAAGAAATTTGTTAAAAGAAAAAAAAAAGAAAGGACGCGAGGAAGTACTGCTATAATGGTGGATGAATGGGGTAGAATGACTGAAGAGATCGTTATCGCAGACAGCATACATGAATTTAGAAAGCTGTACGGTAATAGAAAACGGTCAAGAGGTGAGGCCCCACGAGTGTAAAACTACACACACACACACACACACACACACACACACACACACACACACATGTAGATTGATAGATAAATAGACACTTCTCGAATCCTTATTATACAGACAACACTGACACTATTGCATCAGTTTGAAAGCAAAAACCCTTAATGAAGGTGTTCCCTACAGATCAAAGGCAGTCTAATGCCTTCATTAACCCTTTGGCTCAACCCATTAAGACAAAGCTGAAGACTCACGTGGGATTACACTAGAAATCCAGCCAGATTTTCCTATTCATCTGCTGTCCCTTAAGTTAGTGTCCAGCCGATTCCACACTTAACCTTAATGGGCCATGGATGGGAACGATATTCGATGATTAACATTCATATGTTCATGCGTCCGTGCACACCTTGATGGCGTGCAGCGAGTAAAAGAAAATGAAAGATTTTAATGCAACCCTTGCGTGTGTGTGTGTGTGTGTGTGTGTGTGTGTGTGTGTGTCATTCTAGATACAGGGGTTAGTTCTAATACGCACAGAGTTAAAACCTTACTACAATCACTTAAATACACTTTGAATTAATTGCTTATCAGTCCCCAAAAGTTTATTTCTTTGTCTTCTCGAAGACCTGTTGGGGTAGGGCTTGGGGTCCCGGTTCTGCAAAAGCAGTTACATGAAAGATATACTTTATATGTACTCAGTCCACGACATATAAATGGATCGGATTTGATTAAAGGGTAAAAGATAGATGGGTGGATAGACAGATTAGAAAGATAGATTAGTAGATTAATATATAGATTAATACTTGTAGATAGAGACAAATAAATTGACAGGCAGGAAATAGATCTATGTGCAGTATACAGACAGACTGTTAAACAGAGAAATAGTTAAAAGATAAATAGATGAATGAACATATAGATAGATAAGGATAAAGCAAATAGTTAAAAATGCCACTGATAAAGAAATAATGTCCGTAAGGGGAAGAGAGGCGGGACGAACTAAAGATAAATCATTTATCATGGGTTAAGGAATCTTTGAATTAATGGGAACAGTCTTGTGCATTGCTTCCAGCACGTTTAGGTCATGGGAGTGTTCATGTGCTTGCCTACGAGACACAAACGTGCACACACACATCTACGAAGTTAAACACTGTCTTGGTGTAGCCCAAAGTCCACCTGCTCATAGCTACACTGCGAGCGGCACGTCATCTTTGGCGAGGCTGCATCACTGGGAGTACACTCTCGTCAAAGAACTTCTCACTCCAAAGGCGTCTACATTTCCCAGCTACTGGAATTAGCGCAGAACCCTTTAGAAAGGTCCTGGGTAACACCAAGAAGTTGGTCATGGATTAATTGTAAATGAATTAAGTTAATAAACACATACACGCAAGCACGTACACACATCTGTGTGAAGGCAGGAAGCAAAGATAAGACATCTTACACACACACACACGCACACATACACACACACTAGAGAAAATAATCAAAGTAAGGCAGAGTTACCTTCAAGTGCGTGAAATGTGATATCGGAATTAACTTCTTTATCCGCACATGCCACGTAACTGGGAGAGAACATGGATCCAGACACGAGACCTTGTGTGGCGCCTGTGCTGGATGTCTGATGAGAATTCAAGGGAATTCTCAGTGAGCGAAGAAAGGTATGAACGAATGGTTCATGTGTTCTTGGACTGCCGGGAGTCCTTTGATAATGTCCCTTCCCACAGCATTATAGTGATGGTGACCTTAGACGTCCGAGTTGTGGTGGGGTCAGAACCGGACTGCTCAATTGGGTTGACAGCTGCCTCAAACTGGGAGGCAATAGAGGACACACTGATTAGGGAACCTGCCACAACTGGACGAAGGTGATGGACTGGGGTTCCGCAGGGTTCACTGCCTGAGCACTGTTGTCCAGTGCACTATTGCTAGTCCATGGAAATGATCAGTTGCACAGGGGTCCCGGGTTCGATCCTGGATGTTGGAGGTTTGTATGTTCTATGAAGGTGCGCGTTGATATGCACTTTGTTCCAGCGAGGGGCTGGAAATCCTCCCCTCTCTTTTTTTTTTTTTTAATTTTCCAAAAAGAAGGAACAGAGAAGGGGGCCAGGTGAGGATATTCCCTCAAAGGCCCAGTCCTCTGTTCTTAACGCTACCTCGCTAACGCGGGAAATGGCAAATAGTTTGAAACTAACAGTGAAATACTAAAAGAAAGAAAAAAGGTTTCAGTGATAAAATTGCAAGGATTATGGATGGGGCAATAGGAGTGTAAAATCCTCCCCTCTCAAATCATATATGTAAATAGATGATAACAAATTATATAGATAGATAATAACCAATAGGTACAGTGCAAATATGTGATTACATATAGGAAATTACACACACACACACACACACACACACACACACACACACACACACACGACACACACACACACAAGACACATACGTACACGACACACAGTAAGATATAGTTATATGACTACCGTTCATCACCATAAAACGTACGTTTACAACAGTTGTAAGAATGGATTGCAACCCTGACCATCATTGTTAGGTACGGGTCAGCAACCGCTGAGGTGCAAACACGTCTCCAACAGACGCCACCAGTCAGTGTTCTGCTGACGTGCAAAACCAGAGGAAGATTATGCATGGGAAATAGTTTGACCTCCTCGTCTGTTGCCCCGACGTAAGTAAGGCAACAGAAAAAACGGACAAGAAAAACGATTGATGTTATTGGAAAACTTTTACATTTTCTTTGTCTTTTTTTCCTGTATTTTTAGGACTTTTAAAGTTATATATATACGTATATATATATATATATATATATATATATATATATATATATATATATATATATATATATATATATATATATATCTTTCTTTCATACTATTCGCCATTTCCCGCATTAGCGAGGTAGCGTTAAGAACAGAGGACTGGGCCTTTGAGGGAATATCCTCACCTGGCCCCCTTCTCTGTTCCTTCTTTTGGAAAATTAAAAGAATATATATATATATATACATATATATATATATATATATATATATATATATATATATATATATATATATATATAATACATATCTGGATTTTTTCTCTCCTTTTAGGAGTTTTAAAGGGAGATTATATTTAGATTTGCAATCTGTCTTTTTTGGTATTCTAGAATTAAACAATTTTACTTGGATTATTTTTGCCATTTAGAACTTGTAAAGATTAAGATTTATATTTCGTTTTTTTCCTGAACTTGTAAAAATTAAGATTTATATTTCGTTTTTTTCCTGATTTTTTTCTGTCTTTTAAAAACTTTTAAATGGAAAGAAATATATTAGGATTCTTTTTTTCTTCTTTTTTAAAGGTAAAAATTACATTAGGATTTTTTCCCGTATTTTTAGACCTTTTAAAGGTAAAGAATTTTATTGTAATTTTTAAGTCGTTGTTCTTTCTCATTTTTTGCGTTTGATACGAAATTTAATCTTTAAGTTGATATCCGAATGCCCTTCTACACCCGCCTATTTATGTAAACACCAGGGAGACGCCTGGGCCATGAAACAATGCATGAGCTTTCACTCACGTGTACGTATCCACACTGACAATAGAATACACGTGTGTACATCACGCGTGTGTGTGTGTGTGTGTGTGTGTGTGTGTGTAGGCGAGCACACTGACATACACACAGACGCACTGCATTTGGAGGATAAGAGTGATGTGTGAATGGGTAAGAATGACTTGAGGACTTGGTTCATGCAGACAGCGTGGATAGGTTAAAGAGGTTGTTTGGTAATAGAGATGGGGCCCCCACGAGTGTAAAACTCCCTCCCCGTACAGTACACATAGGCAATTACACACACACACACACACACACACACACACACACACACACAGTACGCATATACACACATACACACATTAGCATATATGGTGAACGAGAAATACATTTACACACACACACACACACACACAGAAAGACAGACAAACACATCAACCTAAACATATTCATATTTCAGATTTTAATCTGTAATTCATACGTCAAATAATTTCAGATGTGTGTACAGTGCGATAATTACATTTTACGGTCAAAGCAAGGAAAATTTACACTGATTTTTTAATGCCTTTCTGTGATTCAGCTCAAACATTTGTTTGCTCTGTGTTATCGAAAAATTTGCGTCGGGGAAAAACTTAATTTTAATGTTGCATATTTCATGTTTTTTAACCCAAGGAAGAAATCGATAGGTACTACATGTTCGTAATTGTAAATATGCAAGTGTAAATACGATTCAGGTCTGGGTACAAACGTGTAAATATGTGCAAGATGTAAACATGCCAGCCTAGGTTTGACAAATTTGCCGAGCCAGTGTTTACACGAGTGTCTGGAGTGAGGAGCAGAGGTGGGGTTCAAGTGTGTGTCTCTCCTGGTGGGGGAGAGGCTTGGGGTGTGGCTGAGGGGGTGTGGAACTCCTGGTGGGGGAGAGGCTTTGGGTGTGGCTGGAGGGGTGTGGAACTCCTGGTGGGGGAGAGGCTTGGGGTGTGGCTGGAGGGGTGTGGAACTCCTGGTGGGGGAGAGGCTTGAGATGTGGCTGAGGGGGTGTGGAACTCCTGGCGGGGGAGAGGCTTGGGGTGTGGCTGACGGGGTGTGAAACTCCTTGTGAAGGAGAGGCTTGTCTGTGTGGCTGAGGGATGTGGAACTCCTGGTAGGGGAGAGGCTTGGGGTGTGGCTGACGGGGTGTGAAACTCCTGGTGGGGGAGAGGCTTGGGGTGTGGCTGACAGGTGTGGAACTCCTGGTGGGGGAGAGGCTTTGGGTGTGGCTGAGGGGGTGTGGAACTCCTGGTGGGGGAGAGGCTTGGGGTGTGGCTGACGGGGTGTGAAACTCCTTGTGAAGGAGAGGCTTGTCTGTGTGGCTGAGGGATGTGGAACTCCTGGTAGGGGAGAGGCTTGGGGTGTGGCTGACGGGGTGTGAAACTCCTTGTGAAGGAGAGGCTTGTGTGTGTGGCTGAGGGATGTGGAACTCCTGGTGGGGGAGAGGCTTGAGATGTGGCTGAGGGGGTGTGGAACTCCTGGTGGGGGAGAGGCTTGAGATGTGGCTGAGGGGGTGTGGAACTCCTGGTGGGGGAGAGGCTTGTCTGTGTGGCTGAGGGATGTGGAACCTCTGGTGGGGAAGGAGGAGGAGGAGCAGGGTGGTGGGTGGTGAAGGGTAGACTGGCACGAACACAGGAAGGAGCCATTCGTGGGGTCATCAAACTCCGGTAATGGTAACGGAATTACATATTTGCTGGGACAACACAAGTGCCTGAATATCTTACTCAAGGCTAGCTTAAAGCTATATATATATATATATATATATATATATATATATATATATATATATATATATTTTTTTTTTTTTTTTTTTTTTTTTTTTTTTTTTTTTTACTTTGTCGCTGTCTCCCGCGTTTGCGAGGTAGCGCAAGGAAACAGACGAAAGAAATGGCCCAACCCCCCCCCATACACATGTACATACACACGTCCACACACGCAAATATACACACCTACACAGCTTTCCATGGTTCACCCCAGACGCTTCACATGCCTTGATTCAATCCACTGACAGCACGTCAACCCCTGTATACCACATCGCTCCAATTCACTCTATTCCTTGCCCTCCTTTCACCCTCCTGCATGTTCAGGCCCCGATCACACAAAATCCTTTTCACTCCATCTTTCCACCTCCAATTTGGTCTCCCTCTTCTCCTCGTTCCCTCCACCTCCGACACATATATCCTCTTGGTCAATCTTTCCTCACTCATTCTCTCCATGTGCCCAAACCACCTCAAAACACCCTCTTCTGCTCTCTCAACCACGCTCTTTTTATTTCCACACATCTCTCTTACCCTTACGTTACTTACTCGATCAAACCACCTCACACCACACATTGTCCTCAAACATCTCATCTCCAGCACATCCATCCTCCTGCGCACAACTCTATCCACAGCCCACGCCTCGCAACCATACAACATTGTTGGAACCACTATTCCTTCAAACATACCCATTTTTGCTTTCCGGGATAATGTTCTCGACTTCCACACATTTTTCAAGGCTCCCAAAATTTTCGCCCCCTCCCCCACCCTATGATCCACTTCCGCTTCCATGGTTCCATCCGCTGACAGATCCACTCCCAGATATCTAAAACACTTCACTTCCTCCAGTTTTTCACCATTCAAACTCACCTCCCAATTGACTTGACCCTCAACCCTACTGTACCTAATAACCTTGCTCTTATTGACATTTACTCTTAACTTTCTTCTTCCACACACTTTACCAAACTCCGTCACCAGCTTCTGCAGTTTCTCACATGAATCCGCCACCAGCGCTGTATCATCAGCGAACAACAACTGACTCACTTCCCAAGCTCTCTCATCCCCAACAGACTTCATACTTGCCCCTCTTTCCAAAACTCTTGCATTTACCTCCCTAACAACCCCATCCATAAACAAATTAAACAACAATGGAGACATCACACACCCCTGCCGCAAACCTACATTTACTGAGAACCAATCACTTTCCTCTCTTCCTACACGTACACATGCCTTACATCCTCGATAAAAACTTTTCACTGCTTCTAACAACTTGCCTCCCACACCATATATTCTTAATACCTTCCACAGAGCATCTCTATCAACTCTATCATATGCCTTCTCCAGATCCATAAATGCTACATACAAATCCATTTGCTTTTCTAAGTATTTCTCACATACATTCTTCAAAGCAAACACCTGATCCACACATCCTCTACCACTTCTGAAACCACACTGTTCTTCCCCAATCTGATGCTCTGTACATGCCTTCACCCTCTCAATCAATACCCTCCCATACAATTTACCAGGAATACTCAACAAACTTATACCTCTGTAATTTGAGCACTCACTCTTATCCCCTTTGCCTTTGTACAATGGCACTATGCAAGCATTCCGCAAATCCTCAGGCACCTCACCATGAGTCATACATACATTAAATAACCTTACCAACCAGTGTTCAGTGTTGTAAATGGAAATGGTGAAGAGCTTGTAGATTTATGTGCTGAAAAAGGACTGATGATTGGGAATACCTGGTTTAAAAAGCGAGATATACATAAGTATACTTATGTAAGTAGGAGAGATGGCCAGAGAGCGTTATTGGATTACGTGTTAATGGACAGGCGTGCGAAAGAGAGACTTTTGGATGTCAATGTGCTGAGAGGTGCAACTGGAGGGATGTCTGATCATTATCTTGTGGAGGCTAAGGTGAAGATTAGTATGGGTTTTCAGAAAAGAAGAGTGAATGTTGGGGTGAAGAAGGTGGTGAGAGTAAGTGAGCTTGGGAAGGAGACCTGTGTGAAGAAGTATCAGGAGAGACTGTGTACAGAATGGAAAAAGGTGAGAACAATGGAAGTAAGGGGAGTGGGGGAGGAATGGGATGTATTTAGGGAATCAGTGATGGATTGCGCAAAAGATGCTTGTGGCATGAGAAGAGTGGGAGGTGGGCTGTTTAGAAAGGGTAGTGAGTGGTGGGATGAAGAAGTAAGAGTATTAGTGAAAGAGAAGAGAGAGGCATTTGGACGATTTTTGCAGGGAAAAAATGCAATTGAGTGGGAAAAGTATAAAAGAAAGAGACAGGAGGTCAAGAGAAAGGTGCAAGAGGTGAAAAAAAGGGCAAATGAGAGTTGGGGTGAGAGACTATCAGTAAATTTTAGGGAGAATAAAAAGATGTTCTGGAAGGAGGTAAATAGGGTGCGTAAGACAAGGGAGCAAATGGGAACTTCAGTGAAGGGCGTAAATGGGGAGGTGATAACAAGTAGTGGTGATGTGAGAAGGAGATGGAATGAGTATTTTGAAGGTTTGTTGAATGTGTCTGATGACAGAGTGGCAGATATAGGGTGTTTGGGTCGAGGTGGTGTGCAAAGTGAGAGGGTTAGGGAAAATGATTTGGTAAACAGAGAAGAGGTAGTAAAAGCTTTGCGGAAGATGAAAGCCGGAAAGGCAGCAGGTTTGGATGGTATTGCAGTGGAATTTATTAAAAAAGGGGGTGACTGTATTGTTGACTGGTTGGTAAGGTTATTTAATATATATATATATATATATATATATATATATATATATATATATATATATATATATATATATATATATATTTTATTATGCTTGGTCGCTGTCTTCCGCGTCAGCGAGGTAGCGCAGGGAAACAGACCAAAGAATGGCCCAACCCACACACATGCACATGTATATACATAAACGCCCATGAACGCACATGTACATACCTCTACATTTCAACGTATACATAGATAAACATGGACATATTCATATATACACATGTACATATTCATATTTGCTGTCTTCATCCATTTCCGTCGCCACCCCGCCACACATGAAATGACAAACACACACACACACACACACACACACACACACACACACACACACACACACACACACACACACACACACACACACACACACACATCGTAGCCACAGTCAGGTAGCCAATGTATCGACCATCTCTCTTAGGGGAGGATGAAGAGCTGGGTTGACTGCGGACGTACTGTCGCAACCAGGATTCGAACCCATGCCTTACGGTCAGGAAAGGAAATCGCTGCACCTCGGAGGTCAACCATAGTTTAGCTAGGCTCACAAAATGGTACTCAATAACCCTTTTAGGACCACAAGTTTACTTAAGACCCGGTCAGGAGTAGTTAGGATTTAAGAAACATAGCACATTTTGAATCTTATGGCAGGACTATATACAGACGTTTTTTTTTTAATCCCGCTTAACTATGTATTCAAACAATTCAGAATTTCCCAAATGAAAGCTACATTTCAAGATCGCAATTAAACCCTTGAACAGAAGGGTAATGAGATTTGTATGTGTGTGTGTGTGTGTGTGTGTGTGTGTGTGTGTGTATGTCCTTTAGGGATTCGTTAAGGATTCGCTGAAGGAAGTATATTTGATTTTGAGATTTTTTTTTTATACGCAGGAAAATACTACGATCAGTGATAAATACTGTGGTGTTTATAAAGTTTACTGAGCAGGGATTATTTCTTGTGTTAGGGGGATTCGTGTGGTATGTTTTAAAAAGGCTTGTTGTGCTCAAATATACGTTGTGCAAACAAACATATATCGTATATTCTCCCCCGAGTGTTCATACACACACACACACACACTCACACACACACACACACACACACACACACACACACACACACACACACACACACATCAAAGTCTACAGCCATTAGCAGGAGTTAATTAGTCCACTCGGAATTATATTATAATATGCTAATTTCTCCTCATAGCCGCATGGAAATTGATTAGTGATGGCGAATTAACTGCTGAAGGTGTATTAGCTAATGACTCTAATTGGAAATGGCCCAGATAATCACTGTGTTACTGTTACCACCACGAGAGCTGCTGACGACCCAGTGATTTGGTCGTTAATGTCATAGACAGTATATGAGACGAATGCTATATATATATATATATATATATATATATATATATATATATATATATATATATATATATATATATATATATATATATATCCCGGGGATGACCACAGCCATTGAGGCCAAACAAAAGATCCGTGGTAGTGTACGTGACCGAAGATTATAAGAGAAATTGATGGTATGATCATTTTTAATGATTAGGTAACGAATGAGTATCTTAAATTCCTTTTTAGAACACTCCTGGGACGTGTGGTGTTTTTGTCAACTTTCCTCAAATCTGTGTTTCATTCAATCGAAGTCACCCTATTATTCATGCCAGTAGATCCGGATTCTGTATCGCCCCTCCTGTGTGTGAACAATCGCCCTCCTGGGTGTGAACAGTGTCAAATGCTTTCTGGCAGTCCGGATACACACAGTCCACCCAGCCTTTTCCTTTAGTTTAAAACAGAACGAACTCACTCACTCTCTCGTTGAAGTCTGAGAGGTTTTGGTACACATAATCCTTCCCCAAGTCTGTTTTGTTGTCCTTTTAGGAAGTTATTTATTTGCAAGTCGTTTTCTATTTACTTTCCGATTACCTTTCCCAGTGTATTACAGGCCAGACTTGCCCGAGAGACTGGCGTGTTGTTCAAAGCAACTTCTTCGATCTCCTTAAATCTGGCCCTCTTCCAGTCCCTTGGTACTTTACCTTCCTCCAGCCACATCTTGAAGAACATTTCCCTTGGCGTGTTAAAGCATATCTCCACACTTCTTCAGCATTTATATAGTAAAATCCTATCAACACCATGAGCCTTACAGGATCGAGGCCCTTTTTTAAAGGTAGGTCGTGTCTTATCTGGATATTTCAGTGCTTCCTTGAGCCTTACAGGATCCAAGCCCTTTCGTAGTTGGGTCATGTGTTATCTGGATGTTTCAGTGCTTCCGCAAGTCTTCTTCCTGCACCATCTCAGTCATGGTAGGGCTGCAATGTCTTCTGCCTCATCCTCAACATTCTTTCTCCTTATTCCATAGCTTCCCCTCATGAATCTATGGAAACGCTTTGGATCGTCTCGTACCTCGTCCATGACTTTCTTTAAAAAAAGTTTCTTTACACCCCATTCTTTACCCTGCTTTATTCTGTGTTCTTTTGTACCTATCAAGTGTTCAGTTGTGTGTGTTGTCGCTGATGTCTTCACCACAGCATGTTTCCTCTAAGCTCCTTCGGGTATTGACACACCTCTCTCGTTGAGCCAAACGTCTCGCAAATATTTCAAACTCTCCTCTATATTTGAAGATAAAAGTTCTTGTGTCCTTACTTCCTTACTGTATGTTTCAGAAAACCTTCTTTCCTGGACTTCATTTATTAATGTCATTTATCTCTAGAAATTATTCGTTGTATGTAGTCTTCATGGTCATGTCTAGTGTTTGAAGTAGATTCATCTCTTTTATTCTTTTTATGTCCTCATCTACCACAGAATATACCCCATCACAGGGACACACTTTTCAGTTTGAGTCTTATGTCATATTTTCTATATCCATGCCACTGTGTGTGAACTTTTAAATATATATATATATATATATATATATATATATATATATATATATATATATATATATATATAGGGGAGAAAGAATACTTCCCACGTATTCCCTGCGTGTCGTAGAAGGCGACTAAAAGGGAAGGGAGCGGGGGGCTGGAAATCCTCCCCTCTCGTTTTTTTTTTTTTTTTTTTTTTTTTTTTTTTTTTCCAAAAGAAGGAACAGAGAAGGGGGTCAGGTGAGGATATTCCCTCAAAGGCCCAGTCCTCTGTTCTTAACGCTACCTCGCTATCGCGGGAAATGGCGAATAGTATGAAAAAAAAAAAAAAAAAATATATATATATATATATATATATATATATATATATATATATATATATATATATATATATATATACATATGATAAAACCCTCTACTTTTAAAAGTAAAGGATAATAAGATTAACTGAAGAACCCGGACCCAAAAAAGCATAATTACAGGAAAAGTTGATTTAAGGGGTTAGACAGTGAGGTAGGAGGAAATCTCCTAGTAACCCCGGGAGATAGATAGTGTGGAGGAAAGAAGAGGCTCCAAGACGGAGCAGATGCGCCGGGGTTTCAATTCTCTATACAAATATTTATCTTTCATCGTAAGGCATCTTGGGAGGCGTGGCGTGGCGTGGGGTGGCTTGGGGTGGCGTGGGTTGCTGGTGTGAGACTAGAGAGCTGAAGTTTGTTGGCACCGAGAGAGAGAGAGAGAGAGAGAGAGAGAGAGAGAGAGAGAGAGAGAGAGAGAGAGAGAGAGAGAGAGAAGGTTATGTCGATCCAGACCTGCAAAATATCTTACGAAGATCGTCCAATGTGCAAGAAGAAAATAAAACTGAAATCACACAGACACACATACAGACGCAAAAAGAAAACGAAAAATAGCGAGGGGAAACTCTAGAGAATTCAGAACAGCGGAGAAGGAAAGAAAACGTGCGTAAAAAAAAAAGAAAAGAGAGAATGAAACTTGTAATGCCCAGCCCAAGTCTGTGAGTTCCAGAGGTAGAGGGGATAACTCTCCACCTGGCTTTACGTCGCCATTTGTAGGTCAATCTGTAGAAAGTTTGTAGATTAAGGTGGATTAACTTGTCTACTGAGGCGGTGTATGGTTTCACCCGCCCGGCCCAGGGAGACGGTCAGCTCGGCGTCTGACTGTCTGATAGGAAAGCACTGGGGCTTGGCAGAGGTGAACACAAGGGAGGCAACACCTTGGCAGAGGTGAACACAAGGGAGGCAACACCTTGGCAGAGGTGAACACAAGGGAGGCAACACCTTGGCAGAGGTGAACACAAGGGAGGCAACACCTTGGCAGAGGTGAACACAAGGGAGGCAACACCTTGGCAGAGGTGAACACAAGGGAGGCAACACCTTGGCAGAGGTGAACACAAGGGAGGCAACACCTTGGCAGAGGTGAACACAAGGGAGGCAACACCTTGGCAGAGGTGAACACAAGGGAGGCAACACCTTGGCAGAGGTGAACACAAGGGAGGCAACACCTTGGCAGAGGTGAACACAAGGGAGGCAACACCTTGGCAGAGGTGAACACAAGGGAGGCAACACCTTGGCAGAGGTGAACACAAGGGAGGCAACACCTTGGCAGAGGTGAACACAAGGGAGGCAACACCTTGGCAGAGGTGAACACAAGGGAGGCAACACCTTGGCAGAGGTGAACACAAGGGAGGCAACACCTTGGCAGAGGTGAACACAAGGGAGGCAACACCTTGGCAGAGGTGAACACAAGGGAGGCAACACCTTGGCAGAGGTGAACACAAGGGAGGCAACACCTTGGCAGAGGTGAACACAAGGGAGGCAACACCTTGGCAGAGGTGAACACAAGGGAGGCAACACCTTGGCAGAGGTGAACACAAGGGAGGCAACACCTTGGCAGAGGTGAACACAAGGGAGGCAACACCTTGGCAGAGGTGAACACAAGGGAGGCAACACCTTGGCAGAGGTGAACACAAGGGAGGCAACACCTTGGCAGAGGTGAACACAAGGGAGGCAACACCTTGGCAGAGGTGAACACAAGGGAGGCAACACCTTGGCAGAGGTGAACACAAGGGAGGCAACACCTTGGCAGAGGTGAACACAAGGGAGGCAACACCTTGGCAGAGGTGAACACAAGGGAGGCAACACCTTGGCAGAGGTGAACACAAGGGAGGCAACACCTTGGCAGAGGTGAACACAAGGGAGGCAACACCTTGGCAGAGGTGAACACAAGGGAGGCAACACCTTGGCAGAGGTGAACACAAGGGAGGCAACACCTTGGCAGAGGTGAACACAAGGGAGGCAACACCTTGGCAGAGGTGAACACAAGGGAGGCAACACCTTGGCAGAGGTGAACACAAGGGAGGCAACACCTTGGCAGAGGTGAACACAAGGGAGGCAACACCTTGGCAGAGGTGAACACAAGGGAGGCAACACCTTGGCAGAGGTGAACACAAGGGAGGCAACACCTTGGCAGAGGTGAACACAAGGGAGGCAACACCTTGGCAGAGGTGAACACAAGGGAGGCAACACCTTGGCAGAGGTGAACACAAGGGAGGCAACACCTTGGCAGAGGTGAACACAAGGGAGGCAACACCTTGGCAGAGGTGAACACAAGGGAGGCAACACCTTGGCAGAGGTGAACACAAGGGAGGCAACACCTTGGCAGAGGTGAACACAAGGGAGGCAACACCTTGGCCAGCCGAAGCTCTTGTGGCACACTAGGGGAGTGACGTCATCGTCATACGTAGGCCATGACACACACACACACACACACACACACACACACACACACACACACACACACACACACACACATATTCCACCTCATCAGGTGCAAACACTATATAAAGTTTTACAAATCCAAACACTGCGATACAGAGATCTCCGTCTCTCCTGTGTCATTCTGTGTAGTCGAGAATGGCAGAGGAGAGACGGAAGCTGTGTGATGGTGGTGTTGGGATATATATATAAAAAAAAAAGAACTTTATGAATAGTTGTTGACACACCTGGTGAGGCCCACTGTCTCCGCGAAACATGGCAATTTGCGATTTCGCCTTGAGATGGCCTTACTTTTGAACATTCAGGTCTCTGTGCCTTTTATGTACAGTAAGAATGGTGAATGAGATGAATGAGAGTGATAGAACGGTGTGAGTGAGCTGACAGCCATGCAGAAGTTCACAGAACTGTGTAATAGTAGAGAAATGTTTCTGGAGATGGGGGGGGCCACACGCGGGGGTATAGGAACTTCCTTCCCCATACCGCACCAAAAAGGCCCTTACATCCTTGATACAGAGACGTAGAGCAACGTGTCGACACCAGTTCTCACATATATATATACATGTACGTACATCTGTAAGGCCACATATAGCACGTACACGTGATTCCACACACACACACACACACACACACACACACACACACACACACACACACACACACACACACACACACACACACACACAATAACAAAACAAGCCACATCTGGCCGGTTCCCCTGACCAATAGATTCCTGGGACCCCGTCATAACCGAGCGATCTAAAGGGATCAGGAAAGTCGCGAGAAAGGGGAAAATCCCCTTCTCCAGAGGCCCGGATCGCCTACCATAAAATTGAATGGGATTGGATCCTTTTCCGTTTCTCTTCCGTTTCGTCTGGTCCCGCACACATAACCTGGCCTTTATCGTCGCGATGAAATTCCATTTCAGAATGTAGGGAAGTGAGAGTCCATTCGCTAGCAACAAGAAATAAATAAGATAAAGAAATGATAATGATACTAATGATAGTAATGATAATGATATAATTTAGGTGATATGAGGAGATTTATGATCGTAAGGTGTGCAATGTGTTTGTTCTGTCTGTTAAATACATTAAGGTTAGTTAATCTGAGATGATTTCTTCTTTATTTTACGTTGGTTGAGACGGCACGGGCAACTGAGGCCACACATCAAGGCCAGCTCATTAGCGTTATGTATATATATATATATATATATATATATATATATATTCCTATTCCTATGAGTCCACGGGGAAAATGAAACACGAAAAGTTCCCAAGTGCACTTTCGTGTAATAATCACATCATCAGGGGAGACACAAGAGAGAAATATAACGGTCAGTTGATATACATCGAAGAGATGTATGTCCAAAACGTACAACGAGCGTTCCAATCACATGTTTGGACAATCACATGTTTACCAAATGGCGTCCTAGCTTCGTCTCTTCGATGTATATCAACTGACTTATATTTCTCTCTTATGTCTCCCCTGATGATGTGATTATCACAGGAAAGTGCACTTGGGAACTTTTCGTGTTTCATTTTCCCCGTGGACTCATAGGAATATCTTGATCACGCGGAAAATTGTGAGCCTTTCCAATATATATATATATATATATATATATATATATATATATATATATATATATATATATATATATATATATATATATATATGTATATATATATATATATATATGTATATATATTTTTTTTTTCCATACTATTCGCCATTTCCCGCGTTAGCGAGGTAGCGTTAAGAACAGAGGACTGAGCCTTTGAGGGAATATCCTCACTTGGCCCCCTTCTCTGTTCCTTCTTTTGGAAAATTAAAAACGAGAGGGGAGGATTTCCAGCCCTCTGCTCCCTTCCCTTTTAGTCGCCTTCTACGACACGCAGGGAATACGTGGGAAGTATTCTTTCTCCCCTATCCCCAGGGATGATATATATATATATATATATATATATATATATATATATATATATATATATATATATATATATATATATATATATATATATATTGAGTTATGGAGGTGGCCTTGATTAGGGCCTCAGTTGTTCATGCCGACTCAGCTGACATGAAATGTAATTTACCTCATTGTCGTAGGAAGTTCTTCAAAATTACCTCACTACCTGCCACAAAAATCCCTCCAAATTACCTCCCTGCCTCTCAGAGAAAACTGTACAAATTACAGTCGCTTTTAGAAAACCTTGGGAGCGCTTTGGGGGGAAGGTGGGCTCTGTCACCGGGAAAACCCTACAAATTACCTCGACTTTCCTTCTAAAGAAACACCATCCTTGTAGCCTCACCTCCCAGTGGACCGAAGAGTCACCACTGTATACAAACCTCACCACTAGATATAAACTATTACCGCGATATAAACTATCACCACGATATAAACCAGCACCACGATATAAAGCATCACTACTGGATATAAACCATCACCACTGGATATAAACCATCACCACTGGATATAAACCATCACCACTGGATATAAACCTCACCACTGGATATAAACACCACACCAATGGATATAAACCATCATCACTGGATATAAACCATCGCCACTGGATATAAACCATCACCACTGGATATAAACCATCACCACTGGATATAAACCATCGCCACTGGATATAAACCATCACCACTGGATATAAAACTCACCACTGGATATAAACACCACACCAATGGATATACACCATCACCACTGGATATAAACCATCGCCACTGGATATAAACCATCACCACTGGATATAAACCATCACCACTGCATATCAACCATCACCACTGGATATAAACCATCACCACTGGATATAAACCATCACCACTGGATATAAACCATCACCACTGGATATAAACCATCACCACTGGATTTTAAGCATCACCACTGGATATCAACCATCACCACTGGATATAAACCATCGCCACAGGATATAAACCATCACCACTGGATATAAACCATCGCCACTGGATATAAACCATCACCACTGGATATAAACCATCGCCACAGGATATAAACCATCACCACTGGATATAAACCATCGCCACTGGATATAAACCATCACCACTGGATATGTAGGGACGCTCTCCAGGTATCAGCACAGAGACCGGAGCTCAGATAACCCGGCAGCTGACCTCTCTCTCCTCAGGTGTCCAGCTGGCCCGGGCTCGGCCACGCTGGCTGCCTGATACTTGAGGGTAAACAAAACGGAAGAAAAAAAAAAAGGGAAAGGTTGAAGTGTTTTAGATTGGATTTCTCTGTCCCGTGGACGAGACGGGATGAGGAACGGCTCGGAATGGGATGGGTTTTTTTTGAGAGGGATGGGAGCATGTCAGCCGGTATGGGAGAGAAGGGTTGAAGAGGAATGGGTACTTGTTTTAAGCTGGAACAGGGGAGGTTTTTAAGAGGAATGGGTACTTGTTTTAAACTGGAACAGGGGAGGTTTTGAGAGGAATGGGTACTTGTTTTAAACTGAACGGGGGAGGTTTTTAAGAGGAATGGGTACTTGTTTTAAACTGGAACAGGGGAGGTTTTGAGAGGAATGGGTACTTTGTTTTAAACTGGAACAGGGGAGGTTTTGAGAGGAATGGGTACTTTGTTTTAAACTGGAACAGGGGGAGGTTTTTGACAGGAATGGGTACTTGTTTTAAACTGGAACAGGGGGAGGTTTTTAAGAGGAATGGGAACTTATTTTAAACTGGAACACGGGGAGGTTTTTAAGAGGAATGGGAACCTAGTTTTAAGCCTAAGACACAGGTCGGGCTACGAAAAGGGAGGGGACTGAAAGGGGAAGGAAAAGAGCGGAACGGGATCAAACCTAGTTGAGGAAGAAAAGAAAATGTAAGGTCGTTGTGGGAGCCATTCACCCAGGGGTGAGGGGGACGACTGACTCTGTCGAAACAGACGTGTCGAGTGGAACAGAAATAGATCGGGAGGGGAAAGTCTCTCTCTCTCTCTCTCTCTCTCTCTCTCTCTCTCTCTCTCTCTCTCTCTCTCTCTCTCTCTCTCTCTCTTTATTTCTTTTTCTACCTCTCTCTCTTTCTCTTTCTCTCTGTCTTTCTTTTTCTTTCTTTCTTTCTTTCTTTCTTTCTTTCTTTCTCTCTTTCTCTCTTTCTCTGTTTCTTTCTTTCTTTCTTTCTTTCTCTCTCGGGGTGTTGTTTTATTATCCCGTCAGCCGAACCTGTGTCCGGGGTGGCGGAAGGGCGGAATATCTAACCCCAGCCAACGCCAGTCACACCAGGTCCTAAGCGGAGTGGTTTGGCCTTATCACTGAGAGAGAGAGAGAGAGAGAGAGAGAGAGAGAGAGAGAGAGAGAGAGAGAGAGAGAGACGTGGGCTGGTCCCACGACACAGGCAGCTGGGATGACAACACTTCTGGAAGACAAATCTACGACAACACTGACGTTATTAACGCCACGCAACACCCGCTGTCTGCAGCAACCACCTGGTCCACATGACGGTGTACCGACTGTCTGCAGCAACCACCTGGTCCACATGACGGTGTACCGACTGCCTGCAGCAACCACCTGGTCCACATGACGGTGTACCGACTGTCTGCAGCAACCACCTGGTCCACATGACGGTGTACCGACTGTCTGCAGCAACCACCTGGTCCACATGACGGTGTACCGACTGTCTGCAGCAACCACCTGGTCCACATGACGGTGTACCGACTGTCTGCAGCAACCACCTGGTCCACATGACGGTGTACCGACTGTCTGTAGCTGGACCACACGTCACTGGAGACCACACTCCACCTCAGGAGGTAGGACGACAATACTGGCCAAATATGTTATTGATCTGGTCGTCTCTGATGACGCCAAGTGGAGATGGGATATCGGAGCCCAGGTGTAGTGAGGCTGGGTCAGCGTGGGGCACGGCTCCCTCCAACCTGGGAGGGACTCGATCCAAGCCCAAGAGTTCCATGTCTTAAGATCATGGAAGAATATCCAGGAAGACTCGACAGACGTGGCTAAACTTTGGCTTCGTCCAACATAAAGAAAGTTTGTGGATGAATTACGATTGTCTTATGAAAGAAAGTGAAATATATGATGTTCTTAACTTATGGAAATAGAAACGCTATAAACCAGCTGACATGACCAGGATAGCGAGTTCGAAGACATGACTTATTCACGAAGTGAAAGTAGGCCACTCTCCCTACAGACTTGGGATGGCGGCCAATTACAGATGAGTCGAGCGTGAGGCCCCTTCCCCGAGCACCTGGGGCGACCCATCATCATACTACATCATCACCAGGTATCATGCCACATGATGTGGTGCAGCCAACCACATTACAGACTCACGCTATTTGCCATCCCACACCACTACGTACACCCAGTCACATAGATAAAGCATGGAGTGCTGTTTAAAAGGATTTAGTGCAGAGTTAGTCATATGAGAGAGTCGAGACACGTCCCCTCCCCTCTGGCTCCAGCACGTCCCATTTCCTCTGGCTCCAGCACTTCTCCTTCCCTCTGGCTCCAGCACGTCCCCTTTCCTCTGGCTCCAGCACGTCCCCTTTCCTCTGGCTCCAGCACGTCCCCTTTTCTCTGGCTCCAACACGTCCCCTTTTCTCTGGCTCCAACACGTCCCCTTTCCTCTGGCTCCAGCACGTCCCCCTCCCTCTGGCTCCAGCACGTCCCCTTTCTTCTAGCTCCAGCACATCCCCTTTTCTCTGGCTCCAACATGTCCCCTTCCCTCTGGCTCCAGCACTTCCCCTTCCCTCTGGCTCCAGCACGTCCCCTTCCCTCTGGCTCCTGCACTTCCCCTTCCCTCTGGCTCCAGCAAGTCTATGAAAACAACAAAAGTCCAGGAAACCATGTGTCCAGAGAGAGCGAGGCTGGAGTGAGAGATCAGGTTTATGGTCCACACCTGAGATATTGAAGAGTACAAGAGAAAGGGCGAGAAATACCCGTCCACTTGTAGAGACTTTTTCCAATAATGTTGTCTTCTTACTTGGACCTCGTCCACCCAACTCCTGTAGTGGGTCTTGTGGCGCTGTCGTCCGTTTGTGGAAAGTGAGAAAGATGGTTCAGAAACACCGCAGTATATCTTGTAACTCTCGACAAACTTTACACACACACACACACACACACACACACACACACACACACACACACACACACACACACACACACATATATATATATATATATATATATATATATATATATATATATATATATATATATATATATACAATTTTAGTGTTATAAAACTGTGAATGCTATCTATCCCTGGGGATAGGGGAGAAAAAATACTTCCCACGTATTCCCTGCGTGTCGTAGAAGGCGACTAAAAGGGAAGGGAGCGGGGGGGCTGGAAATCCTCCCCTCTCATTTTTTTCATTTTTTTTAATTTTCCAAAAGAAAGAACAGAGAAGGGGGCCAGGTGAGGATATTCCCTCAAAGGCCCAGTCCTCTGTTCTTGACGCTACCTCGCTAATGTGGGGAAAGGCGAATCGTATAAAAAAAAAAAAAATATATATATATATATATATATATATATATATATATATATATATATATATATATATATATATATATATATATATCGTGAATGAGATGGTCTTGATGACGGCATTCAGTAGGCAGTGCCACACGCCTCAGCCAGCATGACATATGTATGCTGGTCAGTCACGAAGGAATACGTTATTCACGAACACACATTCGTAACCACAAGGCACAGGAAACACGGAAGATTCCAGCGCTGTCATGTGAATCATCACGTAGGGGTACGGAACTTCGTGCCCCATTTGCCGTATGGCTACCAGCATATATGTTTATTTATATTTGTATTTATTATGCTTTGTCGCTGTCTCCCGCGTTAGCGAGGTAGCGCAAGGAAACAGACGAAAGAATGGCCCAACCCACCCACATGCACATGTATATACATACACGCCCACACACGCACATATACATGCCTATACATTTCAAGAACGTATATATATATATATATATATATATATATATATATATATATATATATATATATATATATATATATATATCCCTGGGGATAGGGGAGAAAGAATACTTCCCACGTATTCCCTGCGTGTCGTAGAAGGCGACTAAAAGGGAAGGGAGCGGGAGGCTAGAAATCCTCCCCTCTCGTTTTTTTTTTTTTAATTTTCCAAAAGAAGGAACAGAGAAGGGGGCCAGGTGAGGATATTCCCTCAAAGGCCCAGTCCTCTGTTCTTGACGCTACCTCGCTATCGCGGGAAATGGCAAATAGTATGAAAAAAAAGAGAGAAAAAAAAAATATATATATTTATATATACAGGTAAATAATGTATTGGCTCAAAAACATTTAATCCTGGTAGCGTTTCTGAGAATGGTCACGCATTTCCAATTGTCTTGGCTTACCAGCACGAACATGTAGAAAAAAAATGGATGTTATCTTTCCACAGGGATATTATATACATCGAACAAAGGCGATTATCACGCTGTAAGGCGGCCCGTGGACAGATATCTATATGTACGTAATCTCATGCCAATGGGCAGGGTTAGATAAGATGGGGGGAAGAGGAGGGAAAGATGGGAAATGATGGCTCAGCGATGTAAGGGGGATGGAGACTGAACACAGGGCGCCTGGCGACTGTGTACGTGTATTGTTAAGGTGTTTACGACTGTCACCCAGTGTGCTGTACCTGCCACCTGGTGACTGAGGTGAGGACCATACCCTGGTATGAATGTAATACGAAAAACAAAAAAAAAAGAGAACAATGAAAAAGTTTTGTAAGTGATCATCGTGTTGGAGATACGTAGGAGGAGATCCGTGTTGTTGGAGATCATGGCGCTGCTGTTGGTGGTGCTGTTGCTGGTGATATTACAGCCGTTGGTGTTGTTGGCGAGGCTGATGTTGGTGTTGTTGTTGGTGGTTCTGGCAAGTTGATGGCTGATGGAGGTGACGATGATGCACCGAAACCACAGCTCCTTCTCCACACACCCAGGCTTCACAGAGCTTTCCATGGTTCACCAACGGACGCTTCACATGCTCTGGTTCAAGTCCATTGACAGAACGTCGGCCCCTGTATACCACATCCTTCAAATTCACTCTTTATCTCGTGCATTTCTTTTGTCCACCTGACATCCCATGCTGAAGTGATGATGGTGCGCGTCCATGCTGCTGATGG